>NW_027665364.1:5000-47608 GCF_963924005.1 Protomyctophum bolini | reverse complement strand
CCAGCAGGTGACCCTGGAGGTCGTCCAGTCGGCGGCGGACGCCACGGCCGACACTCCGACCGAGGACACCGCCGACACCGCCGCCGCGCTCCCCCGGGCCCTCGCTGACGCACACGGCAAGTTTTTCATGGTGGTGGACGCACGCACGCGCGCACTCATCACGCTATAGCTGTGCGTTAAACCTCTTAAATGTCACAGTAGCCCACTGTATACTGTACATCCGTGGTCCCCAAAATGGTCTCCAAGTTATTCTAGAAGATGGTCCCCCCAGAGGCCCAGATGATTAGCAACATTGTTTTCTCACTCAATAGCCACTAAACAAACCAACATACAGTACGGTATATGAAAGGTTTTGGAACCATTGTTGTATACTGCATTACTGCCATGCAATGAGTCTACGAGTCTAAACTCCGACCAAAGAAAAGCTCAGGGCGGCCCACGACATCAATCGAAATCAGCGTGAAGGAAAATCTTTCTCCGGGAAGTTTTCTCCTTTCTTTATTATTGAAAACATTGGTTTATTTTTCACTGGTTCCTTGCAGAGAGACTAAAAGACATAGAAAGGAGGTTTTGTGTTGTTTTATCCCAGTCGGCCACATTTGCATTTGTTTGCATGTCAACGTTGGTAAACCCAAACGCGTTCAGCTCAGGTCATGTCCTCAAAACACATATACTCATACTGTAGCTCCTGGCTCAGCACATTAAATAAGCCTTTTCCACTCTTAAAAAACGCATCCCAAAACCTTTTTTTTCCAGGGTTTATATAGGCTATATAATATTATTTTTTTAAACTCACGGTCGTAAAGCATTTCACGTCAAGACACCGCTGCGGCCTATAGCGCCGGCAGATATAGCCACTTCCCAAATTTAATTGAGGGCGTTTTCCCCACATTTGTAAAGGATTCATTTTGGGCGCTGTCCGGACATGCACGTGCAATAAATTAAATAGCAGGTGGGTCACAAAGAAGCCCTGAATCCCCAGCCATAGAAAAAGGATGATGTTTCTGCCTCGCAGCTGTTTCAGCTATACTTTGTGAAATCGCCAAACGGATTGTGGGATTATAGTGAAGGCTATGTGGTAACGCCTCGTGTATTCTCAGACGTACATCGGTGGAAAAAGTACTCACTTTTTTTTTTTTACTTAGGCAAAAGTATCAATAGGTACTGCAATGTAGAAATACAAAAAGTTTAAATCGGGCTTTAACCCATTCTGACACCAAAAGGGGTTCCTTCCCAAAATGGGTAAAGAAAGCTACAGTTGCATACTGAAACCACTTTAAAGAACCACTTAATTTTTTTTTTCATGTTTTAGGTTGTTATTATAAAGAATGTTAAAAGGTGAGTGTTCATTTGTTTTCATTTGCTGCTTTCTTTTCGTTTCAGCGATTTTTAGCTTGGGCATTCGAACATGGGGCTAAATATGCATTTCTTTACAACATTTTATGGTGATTTTTTTTTTAATTATTATTTACTATAGACCCAAGGAAATTACATCTGGCCACAAAAGATCACAAGATCTACTGGTATCGAGGTAGAGGTACTGGGGGCTCCCATATACTGTGTGGCTCAATATGTCAGTTTGTCACCTCCTCCTTCACACAAGTAGTGATCCCGTGATCTTTTGTGGCCAGATGGGGTCTAGTATATAGGACTATAGTAAATCATACAAAATAAATCAACATAAAATGTTGTAAATAAATGCATATTTAGCCTCATGTTCGAATGACCCAACCCCCTGTCGCTAAAACTAAAGAAAGCAGCAAATGAAAAAAAAAAAAAACAGTACCCGTCTTTTACTTTCTCTAATAACAACCTAAAACATGAACCTTGGTTGAAAAAAGTTGTCCTTTAAGGTCTAGCTGTGCTTTAGGGCGGACAGAAACAGACGCAGGGAACCAAAGCAATAATCTCACGACTGACAAATGTTTGTTATTTTAAGTCCCAAACTGTGACATGTGAAACAAAGGCGACCTCATGACACAAGCGCTGCATTTTGTGTTTCCTATAAACAATGTTGAACATTAGGAAGAATTATGACGTTTAGGTATTGTCATTCTAAACCTATATACAGTGTATTCTTGCTGTTCTACATACAGTCACCCAGTCACTGTATAATAGATCGATGCTTTAACCTTTTGCTTTAATGAAACATCCAGGTCAATTAGAGTGTAATGGAAGATGCTTCTGTTCTGACCATGTCTTCCGCTGCTGCATTGCGTTCTAATGCTCTTTAAAAAAAGACTGAAATCAGTCCGACTGAGAACTTGAATCATAGAGGCAGTCCGTGAGGTTCTGTCCGATTCTTTCAACGGCTCCACATCCACCAAGCTACTGGTCCTGACTATAATAAGGCTACATACACTTGCCAACATAAAAAAAAAGCCCTGGAGTTTGGCATGCATGCCGCAAGCTTCCCCGGAGAGACATGGACCCAGACAGGGACTCAAGGGACCACACACATTCTTCACTGGCCGGCCCGGGAGACTGAATGGCTATAAATCAGCATACGCGTATAGAAATACACACAGAGACACATAAGAGAGTCACAGTGAGAGACTGGGCCTGGGAAAGGAAAGACCCCAGTTGCTTGTCCAGTTCTTAAAAAGGGGGGTATACACTAGTCTAAACCTCAGTGATCATTGAACTCCTCAGAGAGTGTAAAAACCAAATGGACCCCACAGCGGTCCATTTGGTTGTGCTCTGAGTTACAAAAGGACGATTTGTTTCCGTGTGCCAGAAGTTCATTCTGAATTCTGACCATTTTCACATCACGTTATTATTACATTTTTGGATTACATCTCTTTCACATCTCGTAAACGTGGTGCAAGCACGCGGCAGGCGGCGGCGGTGGCTCAGGGTTAGAGGTATAACCGCAAAGGTTGCCAGTTTGAACCCTGCGGGCTCCCCCCCCCAGTGTCGAAGTGTCCTTGAGCAAGACACTGAACCCCATAATTGCTCCCGATGTGCTGGTTGCGGGGTGCCTTGCATGGTATATAGTCCGCCGCCATCGGCGTGCGAACGGGTGAACGTGTAATGCACAGTCTCTGTGAAGCGCCTCGGATGAAGGCGCTATTATTATATGAATGCAGTACAAAAAAAGCCACATCTCAATTGGGAGAAAGGGGGGGGGGGGGGGGGGTAAAAAAAAAGTTGGTGGACTCTATTCTATATTAAGATGGATGAAAAGACAAAAATGTGTGTCCCTTCATAAGACTTAAAGGACCACTTCACCACTTTTCAACCTATCTTCATATAATAGGTCCTCACTAATAATCATGAAAAAATGCCGCAATTTTTTTCTACTCGGTCTGTGTCTCATACGAAGGCTGTGGGCAGTTCAGAAACCGTCTTCCAGTGACATCATCGATGGGGAATACAAGCTAATAGAAACTGCAGGCTTTCTAGTCCTGAAAAGTTGCAATGCGAAAATGGAAGCCGTCGTTCTCACGATAATGAAAATCTAAACATTTTTGTAAAGAAATCTTTGTTTAAAGAATTATCTGCCTAGTGATGATGTCACTGGAGGACGGTTTCTAAACTGCCCACAGCCCTCCTATGAGACACAGACTGAGTAGAAAAAAATCGTGCCATTTTATCGTGATTATTAGTGAGGACCTATTATATGAAGATAGGTTGAAAAGTGGTGAAGTGGTCCTTTAAAGACTTGACTTTTATTTCAATTTTTAATACTTGTTTTTTTTCCTCTCCCCGGTTCGTTCTTGTATATAGGCGTCGTGTTCCCCTACAGCCCAGGCGTCGGCCGCTACAACCTGAACTACCCGGCGGCGGAGCAGGCGTGCGCGGGCCAGGCGGCCGTGGTGGCCTCCTTCGACCAGCTGTACGAGGCGTGGAGGATCGGCCTGGACTGGTGCAACGCCGGCTGGCTGAGCGACGGCACCGTTCAGTACCCCATCACCAAGCCCCGCGAGCCCTGCGGCGGGACCGGCGCCGGAGCGGGACTCAGGAACTACGGCCGCCGCGACAAGTCCAAGAGCCGCTTCGACGTGTTCTGCTTCACTGCCGCCGTGACGGGTTAGTGTTGTTTTTTTTTAGCAGACCTACAAGCTCGTAGCGCGCCACCCGGTGGCGCGCTATGAGCTTGTAGATCTGCTATTTTTCAATAGCTAAAGCATAACATGCTGATATCACCAAAATGGGTTCCCGGTCAGAATGGGTTAATACCAGTAGGGGGCGCCAAGAAACAGAGAGAGGGGTATTGCTGTGCCTGCTGCCTGCTAATGAGAGAGAGAGAGAGAGAGAGAGAGAGAGAGAGAGAGGTGTGTGTGTGTGTGTGTGGGGGGGGGAATTGCACCACTCAGTTCACACAGGTGTGATTTTTTTTCTAGTTTGTTCAAATGTTCCCCCGGGAAACCAGTGGTGGAATGTCGGCTATACTGAAGTACAGAATGCTGTTGTCAGGCAGAAAGTGCTTTATCTCCAGAAGTTGTTCATGCTATACAGTGTCGCACAAAAGTATAGCAAAACTAGACGATCCACAAGCTCAAAACGTGTGACACAAATTCACAATGTGACACGTTTTTAAACTTGTATATATCCGCTATTTTTAGCTATGCTTTTAATTTGAATCCTGAAAGGTAACAGTTTTAGGACATAATGACGTGTCCAATTAATCGAAAGCAGCCGATAATACTGTAATTAACCCTTTTTAGGCGTGTTATAGCGTTACGTTATGCTTTAGCTATTTTTGAAAAAAATCGAAGAACGGCTGACACGGAAACATAGCTTTTTCAGAAAAAAAAATGTCATTTTCAAACAGACATTTTATTGAATCTGATCACAGGTCAGAATGGGTTAAAGGGGGTGTCTGTGATTTCAGTCAAAAACCCTTAGGTTTCGTTTTTGCCTTGGGACACAAGCTTTCATCCAATCAGGATAGAGAACAAAAACGAAACCTAAGGTTTTTTGACCCCCAGGGGTTAACTGGGGACAGGGAGGAACTCCTTATATGGTCAGCACACTCTATAGTAGAGAGGATTATCACAACAAAACAAAAAAATAAGTGATATTTGAATTAAGTGAAATCACTGACTCTACCTTTAAATACATTTTGAAAGGATTCCGACTGAGATCTCTCTCTCTCTCTCTCTCTCTCTCTCTCTCTCTCTGCCCCCTTTCAGGGCGTTTCTATTGGCTGGTGCAGCCCCACCGGCTGTCCTTCGACGAGGCGGTGCGGGCCTGCGTGGACGACGGCGGCGAGATCGCCAAGGTGGGCCACATGTACGCCGCCTGGAAGATGCAGGGCTACGACCGCTGCGACGCCGGCTGGCTGGCCGACGGCAGCGTGCGCTACCCCATCTCCCGGCCCCGCAAGAACTGCAGTCCCACCGACGCGGCCGTGCGCCTGGTGGGCTTCCCCGACAAACAGCAGCAGCTTTACGGCGTCTACTGCTTCGAGCCCGCCGCTCAGCAGTGATGCATGCGGGACAGTCACACAAAAAGGGGGGGCTATACGAAAGAAAAGCCACACCGTCCACCAACCACCCACCAAAGAGCAACGGCATCTATATAGATACAATCAGCGCTTCCCAACCCTTTTCTGGACCAGGGCTAATATCCGCTCGGAGGTTTTCGAGAGCGTCTTGCAGGCCTCCGCGCAACCCATCTGATCGCTCGACGCGACGGGCCGAAAGGCGTGCCGCGTTGGGGCACATTTTTCAGTTTGTTCAGTTTTGTTTTTAACCCATTCTGACCTGAGGTCAGATTCATACGAGGTTTCCACTGGACACACACTGGTCTGATGAACCCATTCTGACCTGAGATCAGATTCTAAAAGTGTAAGTCGTTCTTCGATTTAAAAAAAAATAGCAGACCTACAAGCTCGTAGCGCGCCACTCGGTGGCGCGCTATGAGCTTGTAGATCTGCTATTTTTCAATAGCTACAGCATAACATGATGCTATAACACCAAAATGGGTTCCCGTTCAGAATGGGTTAATGATCGATCGATTGGTGTCCTGGCTTGATCGATAGAACTTATACTTCAAGTTTGCTATTGTATCGGTATTCACAATGAAAACTCATTCGTCAAGATTTGTTCTTATACATTAATGTTATCAGTAACATCTTAGTTGGTTTTCCAATTATTTGGGGACTCACTTGCAATATCCTCAAGGCCCAACAAAGGGCCCCCCCGCCCGGCCCCACAGGTTGGGAACCGCTGATCTCCAACCAGTAAAAGCAGATAACCGTCCGAACGTAACTAAGCATGAACTCGTTGCCTTTCAGAAGCTGTGATAACCTTTTGTTTTAATTCTTACAAAACAAACAAAATAAATGTTTTTTTTTTTTTTTAAAGCTCCTCTTGATACCGCAGAAATCAATGTAATATGTTGTAGCCATTTATACTTTCATTCATTTATTTTTGCATTTAATTTTTTACACAAACTGCTGGTTAAAAAAAGGTCAACACATGTATGACAGAGACAAGAACTTGATGTTTGAGAAACATCCAAGTTTGATTGGTCCTCCACGATATAGCCTACAGTATATATGTCGCTTTGAGATCTGAATGAACTCAACCTTCTCTGACTCGGGGGCCCACTTGAATAGCTCAAAAGTGTTTTTTGCGGCCCACCCATCTGACCACTTAACACAGCAGCCGAATCATTTTGCTGATGGATACATTTCTTGGGATCAATGGAACCGACATTAAGTTAGTTCGTGTTTTGCCAATGCGGGCTCTATATGTGCACAGCGTCCACGTTGGATTGAAACTGGACGTCAACCTTACTTCCGTCGCAGGTCTTAGAAAACAAAACAAGGCTCTGTTCCATTTAGTGTATAAATAGTACATTTACAGTAGTTCTCAATTATTTTCTTTCTTTTTTTTCCTCAGTTTTTTTATTTTATTCAAGGACCCCCCCCCCCCCCCACAAACGTAATCAGTATGATTGGTCAGACCTGTAAAGGAAGAGGGCCCGATTTCTTTCTAACGCGACTGCTGTGCAAAGAGCCTATTATAGTTGAGGGGCCACTTGCAATACCCCCACGGGGGCCCTTGGGCCCACAGGTTGATAATTGCTGTTCTCTATATGCAATGCAGAGAACGTTTTGCTGTGGACATCAACATGTTACTGCAACAATATCTGTTTTTATTTCTGCTCACCATATGCCTCTCTCTCTCCCCCTCTCTATCTCTCTCTATCTCCCTCTCTCTCTCTCTCTCTCTCTCTCTCTCTCTCTCTCTCTCTCTCTCTCTCTCTCTCTCTCAACCTCTAAAAATGCAAGAGCTGTGATGAAATCATTTGCAATTCTGTTTAATGAGAAGCTGAATGTAATGTCTTGGACTGTCACTCATTATATAGCTACCGATTGATAATCAAAAGCTACACAAAACCTTTCTCTCTTTTTTTTTTTACTATTGTAACTTTTATGTTTGTTTGTTTGTTTGTTTTTTAAACAAATTTGTATTTTGTTTTTGTCTAATGTTTGTCACTAATTCTGTATTCTATAGACAATTTTGTCTCAATCAAAACTGTTTGCGCAATTGGTTTAATTGGCCTATTGATGTTGAGGCAATTAGGCTAGAAAACTTCACCCACACGTGTCAGCAACAGAAGGAAAAAATAAGTCATGGTCATGTTCAAATCCTATATAGTTCCCTTTGTCCAAAATGTTTGTTTTTCCCGCGATTCTTCATAAACTGACATTTTAAATCTGACATTTTGGTTGGAAGTATAGCACCAGGTGTGTAAGCTGTGTGTGTTAAACTGAACCGCTATTGGAGTGGAGATCCATGCGGGCAGCTGACAAGAATTGGTCTTAGCTAATCGCATGTTTGTGAAGTTATGCGCTGTAAAAAAAATAATAATAAAAACTAAAGATCTCTTAAACGCCCCCATGGGTGGTCTACTTAACCATACTTCTACGAGCAGTATATCCTCTCTAAAAAGTTATATACACACACTTTGTGCTAAACGCTGGGTCTGAGCTAATGTCTTCCTCTGTGTCAGGGAGAAAACAATGACTCATAGAGAAAATCAAAGCCAACACAAATTGTTAAAATGAAGAGAGTGGACACAACATGGGCAATTGATGTGTGTACACATAAACAGTATAGGTCATACATAGTAAATGAAGACTGATTAAAATGCCAATGGCTCTCGTATTTCATAATAGCCCCGGTTGGTCTCCGTCTCATATATATACACTTACTGATGGTTTTACGTGTAGAAGCTGCCGTCATATTGTTTACTAAAAGCAAGTCCTAGAACTGAAACATATTCATGTTTACGTCACACAAAAACAAAATGTTGGCGAAGGCAATTTTTTGTATAATGACATGTACCATTTGAACAACAACCGACAGAGCTGAAAATAAAGAAACTATTCAAATAAACTGTGACTTGTATTTGGGGTTTTGTCATAATCCGCAATTCTAATTCCTCAGGGTTATTAAAGTCTTACTGTCTGTCACTCATTGCTATGGACTTTTTGCTCAGCACCAGGGGTCTCCCTGTCTCTCCAGCTCATGTGATAAGACACAATAAATGAGCAGACAGAATTGGAACTGGAACATTGATTAAATGGGTACTCTCTCCTGATTGGCTGAAGTTGACAAACGTACTGAACAAACGATCTATAGCCAGGAGGATTACTATCAGAATATAATGCTACTGTGCTCTAACAAAATAACAGAAATCACACCCGTGTTTTTGATTGATTGATTGAAATATGTATTAACGGTTTGTAGAATTACAGTACATTTCAAGCACAAACTCAATACAAAGACTGTTAACTGTGAGTGGACGACCCGATTAAGCGTTACACTTATTTACAACAGGGTCCACATTGTTCAATTCATCAAAACATTTAGAGACATACAAATAGACACTTCTATGTAGTTAAAGAACAGAACAGGAATTCATCATATAGGAAGCAAAAGGGGAAAATATACTATACAGTGAGGGGAAAGGGGGGGGGGGGTTCAGGTGTATCGAATCTTGTGGACCAGACCCATTGCAAGATGCTGTACTCTGTCGTCGACCCTAAGCCATCCCAGCCTGTCAAAGTGGGCAGGGGTGAGGTGGGTTCGGGGGGTGAGGCCAAGTAGGAGCCTGACCAGTTTGTTTTGGGAGGTGGAGCCTTGTTTTAAGGGCCTTGGAGGCTGGAGCGGTGGCGGTGTAGTTCGGTGGTCACCCCACCACCGAAAATCCAGTATGAGCCTTTACCGTGTGGGGGTCCCCGGAACATCCAGACCGCCAGGAATGCTACAACTGTACTGTACTGTACTGTACTGTACTGTACTGTACTGTACTGTACTGTACTGTACTGTACTGTACTGTCACACCCGAAATCATCATATACATACAGTAGTGTGTGTGTGTGTGTGTGTGTGTGTGTGTGTGTGTGTGTGTGTGTGTGTGTGCGTGCGTGCGTGCGTGCGTGCGTGCGTGCGTGCGTGCGTGCGTGCTCGGACAGCAAACCAGCCAGGGACGCAGCCAACCAGCCAACCAGGGACACACATAGCTGTCTATAGGAGTGGTTGCACGACCATTCAAAAATCTTTTTTGTTTTAAGCAGGTCTGTAAAGTATATATGTGGTCTCAGCTTGTCAAATATCCGTGGAAAAAAGGTTGCGAACCAGTAGGCTACATAAGTACATGATTGTGCGGAGGTGCAGTGGGACACTGTCGGGGGGTTGGTGTGGGGAGGTAATCCACTCCACTATTAGCGGGTGGGATATGACTATAAGTGGGTTCAAGGGGAGTCAAATCCCCAACCACCGGGACATTTGTCATGCTCGCCACTCATTTGTTAGAGAGATTACGTTACATGGGAGAATTCCAGGGTAATGAACGATTTGACAGACACTGCATTAGATGGAGTCATGGCATCCAGGCAAACAGACGGACAGACGGGCAGGCGGGCAGGCAGGCAGGCAGGCAGGCAGGCAGGCAGGCAGGCAGGCAGGCGGGCGGGCAGGCGGGCGGGCGGGCGGACGGACGGACGGACGGACGGACGGACAGACAGACAGACAGACAGACAGACAGACAGACAGACAGACAGGCATGGCAAGGAAACATGGACACATGTTCTCAGCAAAACAAAAACTTCCATTTAGAGGGGAGAAGAGTGCAGTGCACCCAGAAAGGGTCTAAAACACCAGAGAAAACCGAGCTCAAGATAGTTTTCCGGTGTCTGTGTATTTCACAAGTGAAGGTTGCATAGTTACGTTTTCTCTGACTGGAGCGCCCGTGCAAGTATACCTTTAATCATCGGTGTAAATGTAAAGTAACTACGTGCATTCTACCCTATAGTGCTCCACAATGTTGTTTTACTTTTTACTTTTGTTTTGTTACTATTTACCTTTTTCAACTCTATAATTCTATACTCTCAAATTATTTCGACGGCATTAGTTATGCAAGTTACTTTGGGGATTTTTAATTAACCACTTTCCAAGTCCCTGTGTGTACGACGTGCGTCTATAATCCACGTAACTCGAGAACCGTTAGCCAGGTTGCCCAGAACCCCTGCCCATTGTTCCATATATGGAGCTGGCCTGTTCTGACCTCACAACACTCCATATTTGGGCATGCGGCATGCCTGACACAGAACTCCCTAAGCTGGCCTGTTCAGACATCCCAAGTATAGGGATGTACCAATGAGACAATTTGGCTGATATCGATATCCGAGATATAATCAATTGCTATTATGGCCGATATAACCAATTGTATGTATTTTATAAATAGAGTATTGTGTCTTTTGTTTTGAATGCACTTGAGCTGGATTGCAAATCACTGTTGTTGTCTTGTACAATGACAATAAAGATATTCT
Organism: Protomyctophum bolini; assembly: GCF_963924005.1. Taxonomy (NCBI): domain Eukaryota; kingdom Metazoa; phylum Chordata; class Actinopteri; order Myctophiformes; family Myctophidae; genus Protomyctophum; species Protomyctophum bolini. The sequence continues at coordinate 36,813 of NW_027665364.1, read as the reverse complement.
GATGATCTCATTCTGTATTAAAAATATATCATTATTTTGGCCGTTCTGAAAAAAAGGCTGAATTTGAAAAAAAGCAATGCCTCTTTATAGTATGCTATAGCACGTCGTACGGCATACTATAGCACGCCGTTTTTCATCATTTTTGAGGATTTTGAAAAAATGAAAAAACGATGGGTTATAGCCCATGTTTTTTTAATTTTGAAAAAAAAAGTTAGCCTCGTTTCTCATCATTTTGGACCATGGGCTATAGCCCATATCGTACGGCATACTATAGCATGCCGTTTAACATCATTTTTGAGGATTTGAAAAAAATGAAAAAATGAAAAAAAAAACGATGGGTTATGCCCATGTTTTTTGAAATTTAAAAAAAAAAAGTTAGCCTCGTTTCTCATCATTTTGGACCATCGTACGGCATACTATAGCGTGCCGTTTTTCATCATTTTTGAAGATTTGAAAAAAAATGACGAAATGACAAAAACGATGGGTTATAGCCCATGTTTTTTGAAATTTTGAAAAAAAAAGTTAGCCTCGTTTCTCATCATTTTGGACCATGGGCTATAGCCCATATCCTACGGCATACTATAGCGCGCCGTTTTTCATCATTTTTGAAGATTTGAAAAAAATTACGAAATGACAAAAACGATGGGTTATAGCCCATGTTTTTTGAAATTTTGAAAAAAAAAGTTAGCCTCGTTTCTCATCATTTTGGACCATGGGCTATAGCCCATATCGTACGGCATACTATAGCGCGCCGTTTTTCATCATTTTTGAAGATTTGAAAAAAATGACGAAATGACAAAAACGATGGGTTATAGCCCATGTTTTTTGAAATTTTGAAAAAAAAAGTTAGCCTCGTTTCTCATCATTTTGGACCATGGGCTATAGCCCATATCGTACGGCATACTATAGCGCGCCGTTTTTCATCCTTTTTGAAGATTTGAAAAAAATGACGAAATGACAAAAACGATGGGTTATAGCCCATGTTTTTTGAAATTTTGAAAAAAAAAGTTAGCCTCGTTTCTCATCATTTTGGACCGCGGGCTATAGCCCATATCGTACGGCATACTATAGCGCGCCGTTTTTCATCATTTTTGAAGATTTGAAAAAAATTACGAAATGACAAAAACGATGGGTTAAAGCCCATGTTTTTTGAAATTTTGAAAAAAAAAGTTAGCCTCGTTTCTCATCATTTTGGACCGTGGGCTATAGCCCATATCGTACGGCATACTATAGCGCGCCGTTTTTCATCATTTTTGAAGATTTGAAAAAAAATACGAAATGACAAAAACGATGGGTTATAGCCCATGTTTTTTGAAAATTTGAAAAAAAAAGTTAGCCTCGTTTCTCATCATTTTGGACCGTGGGCTATAGCCCATATCGTACGGCATACTATAGCGCGCCGTTTTTCATCATTTTTGAAGATTTGAAAAAAATTACGAAATGACAAAAACGATGGGTTATATAGCCCATGTTTTTTGAAATTTTGAAAAAAAACGTTAGCCTCGTTTCTCATCATTTTGGACCGTGGGCTATAGCCCATATCGTACGGCATACTATAGCGCGCCGTTTTTCATCATTTTTGAAGATTTGAAAAAAATTACGAAATGACAAAAACGATGGGTTATAGCCCATGTTTTTTTAAATTTTGAAAAAAAAAGTTAGCCTCGTTTCTCATCATTTTGGACCGTGGGCTATAGCCCATATCGTACGGCATACTATAGCGCGCAGTTTTTCATCATTTTTGAAGATTTGAAAAAAATGACGAAATGACAAAAACGATGGGTTATAGCCCATGTTTTTTGAAATTTTGAAAAAAAAAGTTAGCCTCGTTTCTCATCATTTTGGACCGTGGGCTATAGCCCATATCGTACGGCATACTATAGCGCGCCGTTTTTCATCATTTTTGAAGATTTGAAAAAAATTACGAAATGACAAAAACGATGGGTTATAGCCCATGTTTTTTGAAATTTTGAAAAAAAAAGTTAGCCTCGTTTCTCATCATTTTGGACCGTGGACTATAGCCCATATCGTACGGCATACTATAGCGCGCCGTTTTTCATCATTTTTGAAGATTTAAAAAAAATGACGAAATGACAAAAACGATGGGTTATAGCCCATGTTTTTTGAAATTTTGGAAAAAAAAGTTAGCCTCGTTTCTCATCATTTTGGACCGTGGGCTATAGCCCATATCGTACGGCATACTATAGCGCGCCGTTTTTCATCATTTTTGAAGATTTGAAAAAAATTACGAAATGACAAAAACGATGGGTTATAGCCCATGTTTTTTTAAATTAAAAAAAAAAAAATTAGCCTCGTTTCTCATCATTTTGGACCGTGGGCTATAGCCCATATCGTACGGCATACTATAGCGCGCCGTTTTTCATCATTTTTGAAGATTTGAAAAAAAATACGAAATGACAAAAACGATGGGTTATAGCCCATGTTTTTTGAAATTTTGGAAAAAAAAGTTAGCCTCGTTTCTCATCATTTTGGACCGTGGGCTATAGCCCATATCGTACGGCATACTATAGCAGGCAGTTTTTCATCATTTTTGAAGATTTGAAAAAAATTACGAAATGACAAAAACGATGGGTTATAGCCCATGTTTCTTGAAATTTTGAAAAAAAAAGTTAGCCTCGTTTCTCATCATTTTGGACCGTGGGCTATAGCCCATATCGTACGGCATACTATAGCAGGCAGTTTTTCATCATTTTTGAAGATTTGAAAAAAATTACGAAATGACAAAAACGATGGGTTATAGCCCATGTTTTTTGAAATTTTGAAAAAAAAAGTTAGCCTCGTTTCTCATCATTTTGGACCGTGGGCTATAGCCCATATCGTACGGCATACTATAGCGCGCCGTTTTTCATCATTTTTGAAGATTTAAAAAAAATGACGAAATGACAAAAACGATGGGTTATAGCCCATGTTTTTTGAAATTTTGAAAAAAAAAGTTAGCCTCGTTTCTCATCATTTTGGACCGTGGGCTATAGCCCATATCGTACGGCATACTATAGCGCGCCGTTTTTCATCATTTTTGAAGATTTGAAAAAAAATACGAAATGACAAAAACGATGGGTTATAGCCCATGTTTTTTGAAATTTTGGAAAAAAAAGTTAGCCTCGTTTCTCATCATTTTGGACCGTGGGCTATAGCCCATATCGTACGGCATACTATAGCAGGCAGTTTTTCATCATTTTTGAAGATTTGAAAAAAATTACGAAATGACAAAAACGATGGGTTATAGCCCATGTTTTTTTAAATTAAAAAAAAAAAAATTAGCCTCGTTTCTCATCATTTTGGACCGTGGGCTATAGCCCATATCGTACGGCATACTATAGCGCGCCGTTTTTCATCATTTTTGAAGATTTGAAAAAAAATACGAAATGACAAAAACGATGGGTTATAGCCCATGTTTTTTGAAATTTTGGAAAAAAAAGTTAGCCTCGTTTCTCATCATTTTGGACCGTGGGCTATAGCCCATATCGTACGGCATACTATAGCAGGCAGTTTTTCATCATTTTTGAAGATTTGAAAAAAATTACGAAATGACAAAAACGATGGGTTATAGCCCATGTTTTTTGAAATTTTGAAAAAAAAAGTTAGCCTCGTTTCTCATCATTTTGGACCGTGGGCTATAGCCCATATCGTACGGCATACTATAGCGCGCCGTTTTTCATCATTTTTGAAGATTTAAAAAAATTTACGAAATGACAAAAACGATGGGTTATAGCCCATGTTTTTTGAAATTTTGAAAAAAAAAGTTAGCCTCGTTTCTCATCATTTTGGACCGTGGGCTATAGCCCATATCGTTTGGCATACTATAGCGCGCCGTTTTTCATCATTTTTGAAGATTTGAAAAAAATTACGAAATGACAAAAACGATGGGTTATAGCCCATGTTTTTTTAAATTTTGAAAAAAAAAGTTAGCCTCGTTTCTCATCATTTTGGACCGTGGGCTATAGCCCATATCGTACGGCATACTATAGCGCGCCGTTTTTCATCATTTTTGAAGATTTGAAAAAAAATACGAAATGACAAAAACGATGGGTTATAGCCCATGTTTTTTTAAATTTTGAAAAAAAAAGTTAGCCTCGTTTCTCATCATTTTGTACCGTGGGCTATAGCCCATATCGTACGGCATACTATAGCGCGCAGTTTTTCATCATTTTTGAAGATTTGAAAAAAATGACGAAATGACAAAAACGATGGGTTATAGCCCATGTTTTTTGAAATTTTGGGAAAAAAAGTTAGCCTCGTTTCTCATCATTTTGGACCATGGGCTATAGCCCATATCGTACGGCATACTATAGCGCGCCGTTTTTCATCATTTTTGAAGATTTGAAAAAAATTACGAAATGACAAAAACGATGGGTTATAGCCCATGTTTTTTGAAATTTTGAAAAAAAAAGTTAGCCTCGTTTCTCATCATTTTGGACCGTGGGCTATAGCCCATATCGTACGGCATACTATAGCGCGCCGTTTTTCATCATTTTTGAAGATTTTAAAAAAATTACGAAATGACAAAAACGATGGGTTATATCCCATGTTTTTTGAAATTTTGAAAAAAAGAGTTAGCCTCGTTTCTCATCATTTTGGACCGTGGGCTATAGCCCATATCGTACGGCATACTATAGCGCGCCGTTTTTCATCATTTTTGAAGATTTGAAAAAAAATACGAAATGACAAAAACGATGGGTTATAGCCCATGTTTTTTGAAATTTTGAAAAAAAAAGTTAGCCTCGTTTCTCATCATTTTGGACCGTGGGCTATAGCCCATATCGTACGGCATACTATAGCGCGCAGTTTTTCATCATTTTTGAAGATTTGAAAAAAATGACGAAATGACAAAAACGATGGGTTATAGCCCATGTTTTTTGAAATTTTGGAAAAAAAAGTTAGCCTCGTTTCTCATCATTTTGGACCATGGGCTATAGCCCATATCGTACGGCATACTATAGCGCGCCGTTTTTCATCATTTTTGAAGATTTGAAAAAAATGACGAAATGACAAAAACGATGGGTTATAGCCCATGTTTTTTGAAATTTTGGAAAAAAAAGTTAGCCTCGTTTCTCATCATTTTGGACCGTGGGCTATAGCCCATATCGTACGGCATACTATAGCGCGCCGTTTTTCATCATTTTTGAAGATTTGAAAAAAATTACGAAATGACAAAAACGATGGGTTATAGCCCATGTTTTTTGAAATTTTGAAAAAAAAAGTTAGCCTCGTTTCTCATCATTTTGGACCATGGGATATAGCCCATATCGTACGGCATACTATAGCGCGCCGTTTTTCATCATTTTTGAAGATTTGAAAAAAATTACGAAATGACAAAAACTATGGGTTATAGCCCATGTTTTTTGAAATTTTGAAAAAAAAAGTTAGCCTCGTTTCTCATCATTTTGGACCGTGGGCTATAGCCCATATCGTACGGCATACTATAGCGCGCCGTTTTTCATCATTTTTGAAGATTTGAAAAAATTACGAAATGACAAAAACGATGGGTTATAGCCCATGTTTTTTGAAATTTTGAAAAAAAAAGTTAGCCTCGTTTCTCATCATTTTGGACCGTGGGCTATAGCCCATATCGTACGGCATACTATAGCGCGCCGTTTTTCATCATTTTTGAAGATTTGAAAAAAAATACGAAATGACAAAAACGATGGGTTATAGCCCATGTTTTTTGAAATTTTGAAAAAAAAAAGTTAGCCTCGTTTCTCATCATTTTGGACCGTGGGCTATAGCCCATATCGTACGGCATACTATAGCGCGCAGTTTTTCATCATTTTTGAAGATTTGAAAAAAATGACGAAATGACAAAAACGATGGGTTATAGCCCATGTTTTTTGAAATTTTGGAAAAAAAAGTTAGCCTCGTTTCTCATCATTTTGGACCGTGGGCTATAGCCCATATCGTACGGCATACTATAGCGCGCCGTTTTTCATCATTTTTGAAGATTTTAAAAAAATTACGAAATGACAAAAACGATGGGTTATAGCCCATGTTTTTTGAAATTTTGAAAAAAAAAGTTAGCCTCGTTTCTCATCATTTTGGACCGTGGGCTATAGCCCATATCGTACGGCATACTATAGCGCGCAGTTTTTCATCATTTTTGAAGATTTGAAAAAAATGACGAAATGACAAAAACGATGGGTTATAGCCCATGTTTTTTGAAATTTTGGAAAAAAAAGTTAGCCTCGTTTCTCATCATTTTGGACCATGGGCTATAGCCCATATCGTACGGCATACTATAGCGCGCCGTTTTTCATCATTTTTGAAGATTTGAAAAAAATGACGAAATGACAAAAACGATGGGTTATAGCCCATGTTTTTTGAAATTTTGGAAAAAAAAGTTAGCCTCGTTTCTCATCATTTTGGACCATGGGCTATAGCCCATATCGTACGGCATACTATAGCGCGCAGTTTTTCATCATTTTTGAAGATTTGAAAAAAATGACGAAATGACAAAAACGATGGGTTATAGCCCATGTTTTTTGAAATTTTGGAAAAAAAAGTTAGCCTCGTTTCTCATCATTTTGGACCGTGGGCTATAGCCCATATCGTACGGCATACTATAGCGCGCCGTTTTTCATCATTTTTGAAGATTTGAAAAAAATTATGAAATGACAAAAACTATGGGTTATAGCCCATGTTTTTTGAAATTTTGAAAAAAAAAGTTAGCCTCGTTTCTCATCATTTTGGACCGTGGGCTATAGCCCATATCGTACGGCATACTATAGCGCGCCGTTTTTCATCATTTTTGAAGATTTGAAAAAATTACGAAATGACAAAAACGATGGGTTATAGCCCATGTTTTTTGAAATTTTGAAAAAAAAAGTTAGCCTCGTTTCTCATCATTTTGGACCGTGGGCTATAGCCCATATCGTACGGCATACTATAGCGCGCCGTTTTTCATCATTTTTGAAGATTTGAAAAAAATTACGAAATGACAAAAACGATGGGTTATAGCCCATGTTTTTTGAAATTTTGAAAAAAAAAGTTAGCCTCGTTTCTCATCATTTTGGACCGTGGGCTATAGCCCATATCGTACGGCATACTATAGCGCGCCGTTTTTCATCATTTTTGAAGATTTGAAAAAAATGACGAAATGACAAAAACTATGGGTTATAGCCCATGTTTTTTGAAATTTTGAAAAAAAAAGTTAGCCTCGTTTCTCATCATTTTGGACCGTGGGCTATAGCCCATATCGTACGGCATACTATAGCGCGCCGTTTTTCATCATTTTTGAAGATTTGAAAAAAAATACGAAATGACAAAAACGATGGGTTATAGCCCATGTTTTTTGAAATTTTGAAAAAAAAAAGTTAGCCTCGTTTCTCATCATTTTGGACCGTGGGCTATAGCCCATATCGTACGGCATACTATAGCGCGCAGTTTTTCATCATTTTTGAAGATTTGAAAAAAATGACGAAATGACAAAAACGATGGGTTATAGCCCATGTTTTTTGAAATTTTGAAAAAAAAATTAGCCTCGTTTCTCATCATTTTGGACCGTGGGCTATAGCCCATATCGCACGGCATACTATAGCGCGCAGTTTTTCATCATTTTTGAAGATTTGAAAAAAAATACGAAATGACAAAAACGATGGGTTATAGCCCATGTTTTTTGAAATTTTGAAAAAAAAATTAGCCTCGTTTCTCATCATTTTGGACCGTGGGCTATAGCCCATATCGTACGGCATACTATAGCGCGCCGTTTTTCATCATTTTTGAAGATTTGAAAAAAAATACGAAATGACAAAAACGATGGGTTATAGCCCATGTTTTTTGAAATTTTGAAAAAAAAAAGTTAGCCTCGTTTCTCATCATTTTGGACCGTGGGCTATAGCCCATATCGTACGGCATACTATAGCGCGCAGTTTTTCATCATTTTTGAAGATTTGAAAAAAATGACGAAATGACAAAAACGATGGGTTATAGCCCATGTTTTTTGAAATTTTGGAAAAAAAAGTTAGCCTCGTTTCTCATCATTTTGGACCGTGGGCTATAGCCCATATCGTACGGCATACTATAGCGCGCCGTTTTTCATCATTTTTGAAGATTTTAAAAAAATTACGAAATGACAAAAACGATGGGTTATAGCCCATGTTTTTTGAAATTTTGAAAAAATAAGTTAGCCTCGTTTCTCATCATTTTGGACCGTGGGCTATAGCCCATATCGTACGGCATACTATAGCGCGCAGTTTTTCATCATTTTTGAAGATTTGAAAAAAATGACGAAATGACAAAAACGATGGGTTATAGCCCATGTTTTTTGAAATTTTGGAAAAAAAAGTTAGCCTCGTTTCTCATCATTTTGGACCATGGGCTATAGCCCATATCGTACGGCATACTATAGCGCGCCGTTTTTCATCATTTTTGAAGATTTGAAAAAAATGACGAAATGACAAAAACGATGGGTTATAGCCCATGTTTTTTGAAATTTTGGAAAAAAAAGTTAGCCTCGTTTCTCATCATTTTGGACCATGGGCTATAGCCCATATCGTACGGCATACTATAGCGCGCAGTTTTTCATCATTTTTGAAGATTTGAAAAAAATGACGAAATGACAAAAACGATGGGTTATAGCCCATGTTTTTTGAAATTTTGGAAAAAAAAGTTAGCCTCGTTTCTCATCATTTTGGACCGTGGGCTATAGCCCATATCGTACGGCATACTATAGCGCGCCGTTTTTCATCATTTTTGAAGATTTGAAAAAAATTATGAAATGACAAAAACTATGGGTTATAGCCCATGTTTTTTGAAATTTTGAAAAAAAAAGTTAGCCTCGTTTCTCATCATTTTGGACCGTGGGCTATAGCCCATATCGTACGGCATACTATAGCGCGCCGTTTTTCATCATTTTTGAAGATTTGAAAAAATTACGAAATGACAAAAACGATGGGTTATAGCCCATGTTTTTTGAAATTTTGAAAAAAAAAGTTAGCCTCGTTTCTCATCATTTTGGACCGTGGGCTAAAGCCCATATCGTACGGCATACTATAGCGCGCCGTTTTTCATCATTTTTGAAGATTTGAAAAAAAATACGAAATGACAAAAACGATGGGTTATAGCCCATGTTTTTTGAAATTTTGAAAAAAAAAAGTTAGCCTCGTTTCTCATCATTTTGGACCGTGGGCTATAGCCCATATCGTACGGCATACTATAGCGCGCAGTTTTTCATCATTTTTGAAGATTTGAAAAAAATGACGAAATGACAAAAACGATGGGTTATAGCCCATGTTTTTTGAAATTTTGGAAAAAAAAGTTAGCCTCGTTTCTCATCATTTTGGACCATGGGCTATAGCCCATATCGTACGGCATACTATAGCGCGCCGTTTTTCATCATTTTTGAAGATTTGAAAAAAATGACGAAATGACAAAAACGATGGGTTATAGCCCATGTTTTTTGAAATTTTGAAAAAAAAAGTTAGCCTCGTTTCTCATCATTTTGGACCGTGGGCTATAGCCCATATCGTACGGCATACTATAGCGCGCCGTTTTTCATCATTTTTGAAGATTTGAAAAAAATTACGAAATGACAAAAACGATGGGTTATAGCCCATGTTTTTTGAAATTTAGAAAAAAAAAGTTAGCCTCGTTTCTTATCATTTTGGACCATGGGCTATAGCCCATATCGTACGGCATACTATAGCGCGCCGTTTTTCATCATTTTTGAAGATTTGAAAAAAATGACGAAATGACAAAAACGATGGGTTATATCCCATGTTTTTTGAAATTTTGAAAAAAAAAGTTAGCCTCGTTTCTCATCATTTTGGACCGTGGGCTATAGCCCATATCATGTTTTTTGAAATTTTGAAAAAAAAAGTTAGCCTCGTTTCTCATCATTTTGGACCGTGGGCTATAGCCCATATCGTACGGCATACTATAGCGCGCCGTTTTTCATCATTTTTGAAGATTTGAAAAAAATTACGAAATGACAAAAACGATGGGTTATAGCCCATGTTTTTTGAAATTTTGAAAAAAAAAGTTAGCCTCGTTTCTCATCATTTTGGACCGTGGGCTATAGCCCATATCGTACGGCATACTATAGCGCGCCGTTTTTCATCATTTTTGAAGATTTGAAAAAAATTACGAAATGACAAAAACGATGGGTTATAGCCCATGTTTTTTGAAATTAAAAAAAAAAAACTTAGCCTCGTTTCTCATCATTTTGGACCATGGGCTATAGCCCATATCGAACGGCATACTATAGCGCGCCGTTTTTCATCATTTTTGAAGATTTGAAAAAAATTACGAAATGACAAAAACGATGGGTTATAGCCCATGTTTTTTGAAATTTTGAAAAAAAAAGTTAGCCTCGTTTCTCATCATTTTGGACCATGGGCTATAGCCCATATCGTACGGCATACTATAGCGCGCCGTTTTTCATCATTTTTGAAGATTTGAAAAAAATGACGAAATGACAAAAACTATGGGTTATAGCCCATGTTTTTTGAAATTTTGAAAAAAAAAGTTAGCCTCGTTTCTCATCATTTTGGACCGTGGGCTATAGCCCATATCGTACGGCATACTATAGCGCGCCGTTTTTCATCATTTTTGAAGATTTGAAAAAAAATACGAAATGACAAAAACGATGGGTTATAGCCCATGTTTTTTGAAATTTTGAAAAAAAAAAGTTAGCCTCGTTTCTCATCATTTTGGACCGTGGGCTATAGCCCATATCGTACGGCATACTATAGCGCGCAGTTTTTCATCATTTTTGAAGATTTGAAAAAAATGACGAAATGACAAAAACGATGGGTTATAGCCCATGTTTTTTGAAATTTTGAAAAAAAAATTAGCCTCGTTTCTCATCATTTTGGACCGTGGGCTATAGCCCATATCGCACGGCATACTATAGCGCGCAGTTTTTCATCATTTTTGAAGATTTGAAAAAAATGAAAAAATGACAAAAACGATGGGTTATAGCCCATGTTTTTTGAAATTTTGAAAAAAAAAGTTAGCCTCGTTTCTCATCATTTTGGACCGTGGGCTATAGCCCATATCGTACGGCATACTATAGCGCGCCGTTTTTCATCATTTTTGAAGATTTGAAAAAAAATACGAAATGACAAAAACGATGGGTTATAGCCCATGTTTTTTGAAATTTTGAAAAAAAAAGTTAGCCTCGTTTCTCATCATTTTGGACCATGGGCTATAGCCCATATCGTACGGCATACTATAGCGCGCCGTTTTTCATCATTTTTGAAGATTTGAAAAAAATGACGAAATGACAAAAACTATGTGTTATAGCCCATGTTTTTTGAAATTTTGAAAAAAAAAGTTAGCCTCGTTTCTCATCATTTTGGACCGTGGGCTATAGCCCATATCGTACGGCATACTATAGCGCGCCGTTTTTCATCATTTTTGAAGATTTGAAAAAAAATACGAAATGACAAAAACGATGGGTTATAGCCCATGTTTTTTGAAATTTTGAAAAAAAAAGTTAGCCTCGTTTCTCATCATTTTGGACCATGGGCTATAGCCCATATCGTACGGCATACTATAGCGCGCCGTTTTTCATCATTTTTGAAGATTTGAAAAAAATGACGAAATGACAAAAACTATGGGTTATAGCCCATGTTTTTTGAAATTTTGAAAAAAAAAGTTAGCCTCGTTTCTCATCATTTTGGACCGTGGGCTATAGCCCATATCGTACGGCATACTATAGCGCGCCGTTTTTCATCATTTTTGAAGATTTGAAAAAAATGACGAAATGACAAAAACTATGGGTTATAGCCCATGTTTTTTGAAATTTTGAAAAAAAAAGTTAGCCTCGTTTCTCATCATTTTGGACCGTGGGCTATAGCCCATATCGTACGGCATACTATAGCGCGCCGTTTTTCATCATTTTTGAAGATTTGAAAAAAATTACGAAATGACAAAAACGATGGGTTATAGCCCATGTTTTTTGAAATTTTGAAAAAAAAAGTTAGCCTCGTTTCTCATCATTTTGGACCGTGGGCTATAGCCCATATCGTACGGCATACTATAGCGCGCCGTTTTTCATCATTTTTGAAGATTTGAAAAAAAATACGAAATGACAAAAACGATGGGTTATATCCCATGTTTTTTGAAATTTTGAAAAAAAAAAAGTTAGCCTCGTTTCTCATCATTTTGGACCGTGGGCTATAGCCCATATCGTACGGCATACTATAGCGCGCAGTTTTTCATCATTTTTGAAGATTTGAAAAAAATGACGAAATGACAAAAACGATGGGTTATAGCCCATGTTTTTTGAAATTTTGGAAAAAAAAGTTAGCCTCGTTTCTCATCATTTTGGACCGTGGGCTATAGCCCATATCGCACGGCATACTATAGCGCGCAGTTTTTCATCATTTTTGAAGATTTGAAAAAAATGAAAAAATGACAAAAACGATGGGTTATAGCCCATGTTTTTTGAAATTTTGAAAAAAAAAGTTAGCCTCGTTTCTCATCATTTTGGACCGTGGGCTATAGCCCATATCGTACGGCATACTATAGCGCGCCGTTTTTCATCATTTTTGAAGATTTGAAAAAAAATACGAAATGACAAAAACGATGGGTTATAGCCCATGTTTTTTGAAATTTTGAAAAAAAAAGTTAGCCTCGTTTCTCATCATTTTGGACCATGGGCTATAGCCCATATCGTACGGCATACTATAGCGCGCCGTTTTTCATCATTTTTGAAGATTTGAAAAAAATGACGAAATGACAAAAACTATGGGTTATAGCCCATGTTTTTTGAAATTTTGAAAAAAAAAGTTAGCCTCGTTTCTCATCATTTTGGACCGTGGGCTATAGCCCATATCGTACGGCATACTATAGCGCGCCGTTTTTCATCATTTTTGAAGATTTGAAAAAAATTACGAAATGACAAAAACGATGGGTTATAGCCCATGTTTTTTGAAATTTTGAAAAAAAAAGTTAGCCTCGTTTCTCATCATTTTGGACCGTGGGCTATAGCCCATATCGTACGGCATACTATAGCGCGCCGTTTTTCATCATTTTTGAAGATTTGAAAAAAAATACGAAATGACAAAAACGATGGGTTATAGCCCATGTTTTTTGAAATTTTGAAAAAAAAAGTTAGCCTCGTTTCTCATCATTTTGGACCGTGGGCTATAGCCCATATCGTACGGCATACTATAGCGCGCCGTTTTTCATCATTTTTGAAGATTTGAAAAAAAATACGAAATGACAAAAACGATGGGTTATAGCCCATGTTTTTTGAAATTTTGAAAAAAAAAAGTTAGCCTCGTTTCTCATCATTTTGGACCGTGGGCTATAGCCCATATCGTACGGCATACTATAGCGCGCAGTTTTTCATCATTTTTGAAGATTTGAAAAAAATGACGAAATGACAAAAACGATGGGTTATAGCCCATGTTTTTTGAAATTTTGAAAAAAAAATTAGCCTCGTTTCTCATCATTTTGGACCGTGGGCTATAGCCCATATCGCACGGCATACTATAGCGCGCAGTTTTTCATCATTTTTGAAGATTTGAAAAAAATGAAAAAATGACAAAAACGATGGGTTATAGCCCATGTTTTTTGAAATTTTGAAAAAAAAAGTTAGCCTCGTTTCTCATCATTTTGGACCGTGGGCTATAGCCCATATCGTACGGCATACTATAGCGCGCCGTTTTTCATCATTTTTGAAGATTTGAAAAAAAATACGAAATGACAAAAACGATGGGTTATAGCCCATGTTTTTTGAAATTTTGAAAAAAAAAGTTAGCCTCGTTTCTCATCATTTTGGACCATGGGCTATAGCCCATATCGTACGGCATACTATAGCGCGCCGTTTTTCATCATTTTTGAAGATTTGAAAAAAATGACGAAATGACAAAAACTATGGGTTATAGCCCATGTTTTTTGAAATTTTGAAAAAAAAAGTTAGCCTCGTTTCTCATCATTTTGGACCGTGGGCTATAGCCCATATCGTACGGCATACTATAGCGCGCCGTTTTTCATCATTTTTGAAGATTTGAAAAAAATTACGAAATGACAAAAACGATGGGTTATAGCCCATGTTTTTTGAAATTTTGAAAAAAAAAGTTAGCCTCGTTTCTCATCATTTTGGACCGTGGGCTATAGCCCATATCGTACGGCATACTATAGCGCGCCGTTTTTCATCATTTTTGAAGATTTGAAAAAAAATACGAAATGACAAAAACGATGGGTTATAGCCCATGTTTTTTGAAATTTTGAAAAAAAAAAGTTAGCCTCGTTTCTCATCATTTTGGACCGTGGGCTATAGCCCATATCGTACGGCATACTATAGCGCGCAGTTTTTCATCATTTTTGAAGATTTGAAAAAAATGACGAAATGACAAAAACGATGGGTTATAGCCCATGTTTTTTGAAATTTTGAAAAAAAAATTAGCCTCGTTTCTCATCATTTTGGACCGTGGGCTATAGCCCATATCGCACGGCATACTATAGCGCGCAGTTTTTCATCATTTTTGAAGATTTGAAAAAAATGAAAAAATGACAAAAACGATGGGTTATAGCCCATGTTTTTTGAAATTTTGAAAAAAAAAGTTAGCCTCGTTTCTCATCATTTTGGACCGTGGGCTATAGCCCATATCGTACGGCATACTATAGCGCGCCGTTTTTCATCATTTTTGAAGATTTGAAAAAAATGACGAAATGACAAAAACTATGGGTTATAGCCCATGTTTTTTGAAATTTTGAAAAAAAAAGTTAGCCTCGTTTCTCATCATTTTGGACCGTGGGCTATAGCCCATATCGTACGGCATACTATAGCGCGCCGTTTTTCATCATTTTTGAAGATTTGAAAAAAATTACGAAATGACAAAAACGATGGGTTATAGCCCATGTTTTTTGAAATTTTGAAAAAAAAAGTTAGCCTCGTTTCTCATCATTTTGGACCGTGGGCTATAGCCCATATCGTACGGCATACTATAGCGCGCCGTTTTTCATCATTTTTGAAGATTTGAAAAAAATTACGAAATGACAAAAACGATGGGTTATAGCCCATGTTTTTTGAAATTTTGAAAAAAAAAGTTAGCCTCGTTTCTCATCATTTTGGACCGTGGGCTATAGCCCATATCGTACGGCATACTATAGCGCGCAGTTTTTCATCATTTTTGAAGATTTGAAAAAAATGACGAAATGACAAAAACGATGGGTTATAGCCCATGTTTTTTGAAATTTTGGAAAAAAAAGTTAGCCTCGTTTCTCATCATTTTGGACCGTGGGCTATAGCCCATATCATACGGCATACTATAGCGCGCCGTTTTTCATCATTTTTGAAGATTTGAAAAAAATTACGAAATGACAAAAACGATGGGTTATAGCCCATGTTTTTTGAAATTTTGAAAAAAAAAGTTAGCCTCGTTTCTCATCATTTTGGACCGTGGGCTATAGCCCATATCGTACGGCATACTATAGCGCGCCGTTTTTCATCATTTTTGAAGATTTGAAAAAAATTACGAAATGACAAAAACGATGGGTTATAGCCCATGTTTTTTGAAATTTTGAAAAAAAAAGTTAGCCTCGTTTCTCATCATTTTGGACCGTGGGCTATAGCCCATATCGTACGGCATACTATAGCGCGCAGTTTTTCATCATTTTTGAAGATTTGAAAAAAATGACGAAATGACAAAAACGATGGGTTATAGCCCATGTTTTTTGAAATTTTGGAAAAAAAAGTTAGCCTCGTTTCTCATCATTTTGGACCATGGGCTATAGCCCATATCGTACGGCATACTATAGCGCACCGTTTTTCATCATTTTTGAAGATTTGAAAAAAATGACGAAATGACAAAAACGATGGGTTATAGCCCATGTTTTTTGAAATTTTGAAAAAAAAAGTTAGCCTCGTTTCTCATCATTTTGGACCGTGGGCTATAGCCCATATCGCACGGCATACTATAGCGCGCAGTTTTTCATCATTTTTGAAGATTTGAAAAAAATGAAAAAATGACAAAAACGATGGGTTATAGCCCATGTTTTTTGAAATTTTGAAAAAAATAGTTAGCCTCGTTTCTCATCATTTTGGACCGTGGGCTATAGCCCATATCGTACGGCATACTATAGCGCGCCGTTTTTCATCATTTTTGAAGATTTGAAAAAAAATACGAAATGACAAAAACGATGGGTTATAGCCCATGTTTTTTGAAATTTTGAAAAAAAAAGTTAGCCTCGTTTCTCATCATTTTGGACCGTGGGCTATAGCCCATATCGTACGGCATACTATAGCGCGCCGTTTTTCATCATTTTTGAAGATTTGAAAAAAATTACGAAATGACAAAAACGATGGGTTATAGCCCATGTTTTTTGAAATTTTGAAAAAAAAAGTTAGCCTCGTTTCTCATCATTTTGGACCGTGGGCTATAGCCCATATCGTACGGCATACTATAGCGCGCAGTTTTTCATCATTTTTGAAGATTTGAAAAAAATGACGAAATGACAAAAACGATGGGTTATAGCCCATGTTTTTTGAAATTTTGGAAAAAAAAGTTAGCCTCGTTTCTCATCATTTTGGACCGTGGGCTATAGCCCATATCGTACGGCATACTATAGCGCGCCGTTTTTCATCATTTTTGAAGATTTGAAAAAAATTACGAAATGACAAAAACGATGGGTTATAGCCCATGTTTTTTGAAATTTTGAAAAAAAAAGTTAGCCTCGTTTCTCATCATTTTGGACCGTGGGCTATAGCCCATATCGTACGGCATACTATAGCGCGCCGTTTTTCATCATTTTTGAAGATTTGAAAAAAATTACGAAATGACAAAAACGATGGGTTATAGCCCATGTTTTTTGAAATTTTGAAAAAAAAAGTTAGCCTCGTTTCTCATCATTTTGGACCGTGGGCTATAGCCCATATCGTACGGCATACTATAGCGCGCAGTTTTTCATCATTTTTGAAGATTTGAAAAAAATGACGAAATGACAAAAACGATGGGTTATAGCCCATGTTTTTTGAAATTTTGGAAAAAAAAGTTAGCCTCGTTTCTCATCATTTTGGACCATGGGCTATAGCCCATATCGTACGGCATACTATAGCGCACCGTTTTTCATCATTTTTGAAGATTTGAAAAAAATGAAAAAATGACAAAAACGATGGGTTATAGCCCATGTTTTTTGAAATTTTGAAAAAAAAAGTTAGCCTCGTTTCTCATCATTTTGGACCGTGGGCTATAGCCCATATCGCACGGCATACTATAGCGCGCAGTTTTTCATCATTTTTGAAGATTTGAAAAAAATGAAAAAATGACAAAAACGATGGGTTATAGCCCATGTTTTTTGAAATTTTGAAAAAAATAGTTAGCCTCGTTTCTCATCATTTTGGACCGTGGGCTATAGCCCATATCGTACGGCATACTATAGCGCGCCGTTTTTCATCATTTTTGAAGATTTGAAAAAAAATACGAAATGACAAAAACGATGGGTTATAGCCCATGTTTTTTGAAATTTTGGAAAAAAAAGTTAGCCTCGTTTCTCATCATTTTGGACCATGGGCTATAGCCCATATCGTACGGCACGCATACTATAGCGCGCCGTTTTTCATCATTTTTGAAGATTTGAAAAAAATTACGAAATGACAAAAACGATGGGTTATAGCCCATGTTTTTTGAAATTTTGAAAAAAAAAAGTTAGCCTCGTTTCTCATCATTTTGGACCGTGGGCTATAGCCCATATCGTACGGCATACTATAGCGCGCCGTTTTTCATCATTTTTGAAGATTTGAAAAAAATTACGAAATGACAAAAACGATGGGTTATAGCCCATGTTTTTTGAAATTTTGAAAAAAAAAGTTAGCCTCGTTTCTCATCATTTTGGACCGTGGGCTATAGCCCATATCGTACGGCATACTATAGCGCGCAGTTTTTCATCATTTTTGAAGATTTGAAAAAAATGACGAAATGACAAAAACGATGGGTTATAGCCCATGTTTTTTGAAATTTTGAAAAAAAAAGTTAGCCTCGTTTCTCATCATTTTGGACCGTGGGCTATAGCCCATATCGCACGGCATACTATAGCGCGCAGTTTTTCATCATTTTTGAAGATTTGAAAAAAATGAAAAAATGACAAAAACGATGGGTTATAGCCCATGTTTTTTGAAATTTTGAAAAAAATAGTTAGCCTCGTTTCTCATCATTTTGGACCGTGGGCTATAGCCCATATCGTACGGCATACTATAGCGCGCCGTTTTTCATCATTTTTGAAGATTTGAAAAAAAATACGAAATGACAAAAACGATGGGTTATAGCCCATGTTTTTTGAAATTTTGAAAAAAAAAGTTAGCCTCGTTTCTCATCATTTTGGACCGTGGGCTATAGCCCATATCGTACGGCATACTATAGCGCGCCGTTTTTCATCATTTTTGAAGATTTGAAAAAAATTACGAAATGACAAAAACGATGGGTTATAGCCCATGTTTTTTGAAATTTTGAAAAAAAAAGTTAGCCTCGTTTCTCATCATTTTGGACCGTGGGCTATAGCCCATATCGTACGGCATACTATAGCGCGCAGTTTTTCATCATTTTTGAAGATTTGAAAAAAATGACGAAATGACAAAAACGATGGGTTATAGCCCATGTTTTTTGAAATTTTGGAAAAAAAAGTTAGCCTCGTTTCTCATCATTTTGGACCGTGGGCTATAGCCCATATCGTACGGCATACTATAGCGCGCCGTTTTTCATCATTTTTGAAGATTTGAAAAAAATTACGAAATGACAAAAACGATGGGTTATAGCCCATGTTTTTTGAAATTTTGAAAAAAAAAGTTAGCCTCGTTTCTCATCATTTTGGACCGTGGGCTATAGCCCATATCGTACGGCATACTATAGCGCGCCGTTTTTCATCATTTTTGAAGATTTGAAAAAAATTACGAAATGACAAAAACGATGGGTTATAGCCCATGTTTTTTGAAATTTTGAAAAAAAAAGTTAGCCTCGTTTCTCATCATTTTGGACCGTGGGCTATAGCCCATATCGTACGGCATACTATAGCGCGCAGTTTTTCATCATTTTTGAAGATTTGAAAAAAATGACGAAATGACAAAAACGATGGGTTATAGCCCATGTTTTTTGAAATTTTGGAAAAAAAAGTTAGCCTCGTTTCTCATCATTTTGGACCATGGGCTATAGCCCATATCGTACGGCATACTATAGCGCACCGTTTTTCATCATTTTTGAAGATTTGAAAAAAATGAAAAAATGACAAAAACGATGGGTTATAGCCCATGTTTTTTGAAATTTTGAAAAAAAAAGTTAGCCTCGTTTCTCATCATTTTGGACCGTGGGCTATAGCCCATATCGCACGGCATACTATAGCGCGCAGTTTTTCATCATTTTTGAAGATTTGAAAAAAATGAAAAAATGACAAAAACGATGGGTTATAGCCCATGTTTTTTGAAATTTTGAAAAAAATAGTTAGCCTCGTTTCTCATCATTTTGGACCGTGGGCTATAGCCCATATCGTACGGCATACTATAGCGCGCCGTTTTTCATCATTTTTGAAGATTTGAAAAAAAATACGAAATGACAAAAACGATGGGTTATAGCCCATGTTTTTTGAAATTTTGGAAAAAAAAGTTAGCCTCGTTTCTCATCATTTTGGACCATGGGCTATAGCCCATATCGTACGGCACGCATACTATAGCGCGCCGTTTTTCATCATTTTTGAAGATTTGAAAAAAATTACGAAATGACAAAAACGATGGGTTATAGCCCATGTTTTTTGAAATTTTGAAAAAAAAAGTTAGCCTCGTTTCTCATCATTTTGGACCGTGGGCTATAGCCCATATCGTACGGCATACTATAGCGCGCCGTTTTTCATCATTTTTGAAGATTTGAAAAAAATTACGAAATGACAAAAACGATGGGTTATAGCCCATGTTTTTTGAAATTTTGAAAAAAAAAGTTAGCCTCGTTTCTCATCATTTTGGACCGTGGGCTATAGCCCATATCGTACGGCATACTATAGCGCGCAGTTTTTCATCATTTTTGAAGATTTGAAAAAAATGACGAAATGACAAAAACGATGGGTTATAGCCCATGTTTTTTGAAATTTTGGAAAAAAAAGTTAGCCTCGTTTCTCATCATTTTGGACCATGGGCTATAGCCCATATCGTACGGCATACTATAGCGCACCGTTTTTCATCATTTTTGAAGATTTGAAAAAAATGAAAAAATGACAAAAACGATGGGTTATAGCCCATGTTTTTTGAAATTTTGAAAAAAAAAGTTAGCCTCGTTTCTCATCATTTTGGACCGTGGGCTATAGCCCATATCGCACGGCATACTATAGCGCGCAGTTTTTCATCATTTTTGAAGATTTGAAAAAAATGAAAAAATGACAAAAACGATGGGTTATAGCCCATGTTTTTTGAAATTTTGAAAAAAATAGTTAGCCTCGTTTCTCATCATTTTGGACCGTGGGCTATAGCCCATATCGTACGGCATACTATAGCGCGCCGTTTTTCATCATTTTTGAAGATTTGAAAAAAAATACGAAATGACAAAAACGATGGGTTATAGCCCATGTTTTTTGAAATTTTGAAAAAAAAAGTTAGCCTCGTTTCTCATCATTTTGGACCGTGGGCTATAGCCCATATCGTACGGCATACTATAGCGCGCAGTTTTTCATCATTTTTGAAGATTTGAAAAAAATGACGAAATGACAAAAACGATGGGTTATAGCCCATGTTTTTTGAAATTTTGGAAAAAAAAGTTAGCCTCGTTTCTCATCATTTTGGACCATGGGCTATAGCCCATATCGTACGGCATACTATAGCGCACCGTTTTTCATCATTTTTGAAGATTTGAAAAAATGACGAAATGACAAAAACGATGGGTTATAGCCCATGTTTTTTGAAATTTTGAAAAAAAAAGTTAGCCTCGTTTCTCATCATTTTGGACCGTGGGCTATAGCCCATATCGCACGGCATACTATAGCGCGCAGTTTTTCATCATTTTTGAAGATTTGAAAAAAATTACGAAATGACAAAAACGATGGGTTATAGCCCATGTTTTTTGAAATTTTGAAAAAAAAAGTTAGCCTCGTTTCTCATCATTTTGGACCGTGGGCTATAGCCCATATCGTACGGCATACTATAGCGCGCCGTTTTTCATCATTTTTGAAGATTTGAAAAAAATTACGAAATGACAAAAACGATGGGTTATATCCCATGTTTTTTGAAATTTTGAAAAAAAAAGTTAGCCTCGTTTCTCATCATTTTGGACCGTGGGCTATAGCCCATATCGTACGGCATACTATAGCGCGCCGTTTTTCATAATTTTTGAAGATTTGAAAAAAAATACGAAATGACAAAAACGATGGGTTATAGCCCATGTTTTTTGAAATTTTGAAAAAAAAAGTTAGCCTCGTTTCTCATCATTTTGGACCGTGGGCTATAGCCCATATCGTACGGCATACTATAGCGCGCCGTTTTTCATCATTTTTGAAGATTTGAAAAAAATGACGAAATGACAAAAACGATGGGTTATAGCCCATGTTTTTTTAAATTTTGAAAAAAAAAGTTAGCCTCGTTTCTCATCATTTTGGACCGTGGGCTATAGCCCATATCGTACGGCATACTATAGCGCGCCGTTTTTCATCATTTTTGAAGATTTGAAAAAAAAATACGAAATGACAAAAACGATGGGTTATATCCCATGTTTTTTGAAACTTTGAAAAAAAAAGTTAGCCTCGTTTCTCATCATTTTTGACCGTGGGCTATAGCCCATATCGTACGGCATACTATAGCGCGCCGTTTTTCATCATTTTTGAAGATTTGAAAAAAATGACGAAATGACAAAAACGATGGGTTATAGCCCATGTTTTTTGAAATTTTGGAAAAAAAAGTTAGCCTCGTTTCTCATCATTTTGGACCATGGGCTATAGCCCATATCGTACGGCATACTATAGCGCGCCGTTTTTCATCATTTTTGAAGATTTGAAAAAAATGACGAAATGACAAAAACGATGGGTTATAGCCCATGTTTTTTGAAATTTTGAAAAAAGAAAGTTAGCCTCGTTTCTCATCATTTTGGACCGTGGGCTATAGCCCATATCGTACGGCATACTATAGCGCGCCGTTTTTCATCATTTTTGAAGATTTGAAAAAAATTACGAAATGACAAAAACGATGGGTTATAGCCCATGTTTTTTGAAATTTTGAAAAAAAAAGTTAGCCTCGTTTTTCATCATTTTGGACCGTGGGCTATAGCCCATATCGTACGGCATACTATAGCGCGCCGTTTTTCATCATTTTTGAAGATTTGAAAAAAAATACGAAATGACAAAAACGATGGGTTATAGCCCATGTTTTTTGAAATTTTGAAAAAAAAAGTTAGCCTCGTTTCTCATCATTTTGGACCGTGGGCTATAGCCCATATCGTACGGCATACTATAGCGCACAGTTTTTCATCATTTTTGAAGATTTGAAAAAAATGACGAAATGACAAAAACGATGGGTTATAGCCCATGTTTTTAGAAATTTTGGAAAAAAAAGTTAGCCTCGTTTCTCATCATTTTGGACCATGGGTTATAGCCCATATCGTACGGCATACTATAGCGCGCCGTTTTTCATCATTTTTGAAGATTTGAAAAAATGACGAAATGACAAAAACGATGGGTTATAGCCCATGTTTTTTGAAATTTTGAAAAAAAAAGTTAGCCTCGTTTCTCATCATTTTGGACCGTGGGCTATAGCCCATATCGTACGGCATACTATAGCGCGCCGTTTTTCATCATTTTTGAAGATTTGAAAAAAATTACGAAATGACAAAAACGATGGGTTATAGCCCATGTTTTTTGAAATTTTGAAAAAATAAGTTAGCCTCGTTTCTCATCATTTTGGACCGTGGGCTATAGCCCATATCGTACGGCATACTATAGCGCGCCATTTTTCATCATTTTTGAAGATTTGAAAAAAATGACGAAATGACAAAAACGATGGGTTATAGCCCATGTTTTTTGAAATTTTGAAAAAAAAAGTGAGCCTCGTTTCTCATCATTTTGGACCGTGGGCTATAGCCCATATCGTACGGCATACTATAGCGCGCCATTTTTCATCATTTTTGAAGATTTGAAAAAAAATACGAAATGACAAAAACGATGGGTTACAGCCCATGTTTTTTTAAATTAAAAAAAAAAAAGTTAGCCTCGTTTCTCATCATTTTGGACCATGGGCTATAGCCCATATCGTACGGCATACTATAGCGCGCCGTTTTTCATCATTTTTGAAGATTTGAAAAAAATTACGAAATGACAAAAACGATGGGTTATAGCCCATGTTTTTTGAAATTTTGAAAAAAAAAGTTAGCCTCGTTTCTCATCATTTTGGACCGTGGGCTATAGCCCATATCGTACGGCATACTATAGCGCGCCGTTTTTCATCATTTTTGAAGATTTGAAAAAAATGACGAAATGACAAAAACGATGGGTTATAGCCCATTTTTTTTGAAATTTTGAAAAAAAAAGTTAGCCTCGTTTCTCATCATTTTGGACCGTGGGCTATAGCCCATATCGTACGGCATACTATAGCGCGCCGTTTTTCATCATTTTTGAAGATTTGAAAAAAATTACGAAATGACAAAAACGATGGGTTATAGCCCATGTTTTTTGCATTTAAAAAAAAAAAAGTTAGCCTCGTTTCTCATCATTTTGGACCGTGGGCTATAGCCCATATCGTACGGCATACTATAGCGCGCAGTTTTTCATCATTTTTGAAGATTTGAAAAAAATGAAAAAATGAGAAAAAAAATCCGCAATTTCCGCAATTTCTGCAATTTCCATTTCTGCAATTTCCGCAATTTCCGCAATTCCGCAATTTGACAAAAACGATGGGTTATAGCCCATGTTTTTTTTAAATTTGAAAAAAAAAGTTAGCCTCGTTTCTCATCATTTTGGACCATGGGCCCATATCGTGCCCATATCGTACGGCATACTATAGCATGCCGTTTAACATCATTTTTCAGGATTAAACAAAAAAAAAACCGATTGGTTATAGCCCATCGGTTTTTAAATTTTTAAAAAGTGTTGCGGAGGATGAGAAAAATTATCAAATTGCGGAATGTTGCGGAGGATTGCGGAGCAAATTGCGGAGTGTTGCGGAGCAAATTGCGGAGTGTTGCGGAGGATTGCAGAGGATATAGCCCATGTTTTTTGAAATTTTGGAAAAAAAAGTTAGCCTCGTTTCTCATCATTTTGGACCATGGGCTAATCCTCAAAAAATGAAAAAAACGATGGGTTATTGCCCATCGTTCTTTTTAATTTTTGGAGAAAAATCCTCCACAATCCTCCGCAAGACTCCGCAATTTGCTCCGCAATTTTTTGAATTTTTGGAGAAAAATCCTCCACAATCCTCCGCAACACTCCGCAATTTGCTCCGCAATTTTTTGAATTTTTGGAAAAAAATCCTCCGCAATCCTCCAGGCTATATGTTTCTTTTCCCTTTTTCCCTCCTTTATGATGAATTCCCGTTCTGCTCTTTGGCTTTATAGAACTGTATATTATGTGTACGTCTCTAAATGTTTTGATGAATTGAATCGTCCACTCACAGTTAACAGTATTTGTATTGAGTTGTGCTTGAATTGTAATTCTGAAAACTGTTAATACATATTTCAATCAATCAATCAATCAATCAATATTTTTTCCCCCACAATTTTGTAACCCATTTTTCACCCCTGTGCCAATCATCTACTGTGATCCTGGGCTCTACACACCCTCCGCCAACCTGGGGAGAGCAACGGACTTAACTCATGCTCCCTTCATGCCTGAGTGTCCAAGTTGCTCCTTTACACCTGACAGGGGGGAGTTTCCCTGGTTGGACGTAGCGCGTGGAAGGAACACGTTATTCCAACCAGTTCCTTTCCCCTCCACCAGGCGCCCTGGCTGGCCAGGGGGAGGCAGTTTAGAGACCAGGATTACTGCATGTTTTTGTGAGGGTACCTACCCTAGGGGACACGGGGAGAACATGCAAACTCCACACAGAAAGGCCCTTTCGCCAACCCCGCCTTCGGGTATGGGCACTGATGACGCGGAGGAGGAAACACGCCGCCAGCACCCACAGTGCCCCGAGCGGGAATCGAACCCAGGACCTTCTAGCTGTGAGGCGACAGCACTACCAACTGTGCCACCGTGCCCCTTATTTAATAAATCAATATTTAAGCAGTTTTCACTCTGATATCACATTGTAAGTTGGTTTATTTCACTCGTTTACTATTGTGTGTACATGTCTGTCTATCTGTCTCACTGTCTGTCTGTCTGTCTGTCTGTCTGTCTGTCTGTCTGTCTGTCTGTCTGTCTGTCTGTCTGTCTGTCTGTCTGTCTGTCTGTCTGTCTGTCTGTCTGTCTGCAACGGGGGGGAGTGTCAATAACTCATACAATATTATTATTACATACAAGATTTCCACCCGACAGCGACGATATCATCTGATCTATCTATCCAAAAGGGGCGTAACAACAAGATTTGCAAATTATACAAGTAGGTAGGTCTAGGACTTTGTCTCTCCATGCCGTACATTGAGAGAACAGTCAGAACACCATCTTGAGGGATATTGCCTAGTCCAATAGCACAGCCTGCTGTAGACAGAGGGGTATTGCATGCATCCAATTTTTGCTTTGGAATATGTTTGCAGTGCAACAAGGACTGGGAAATAGTGTGCAGTGGCGGAAGAAGTTCTCAGAATCTTTACTTGAGTAAAAGTAGAAAGATCACAATATAACAAAAAAAATGTATAGGCCTACTAGTGAAAGGCCTGTATGATCCAATACTTCAGTAAAGGTACAAAAGTATTGGCATCAAAATATATACTTGCAGTGCCATGTACCAATACTGATATATTTCTTTATTCTTCTTTTCAAATATTTTAACTGTCAGTAAAAAAGCTAATCTACAAGCTTGCCAAACGGCACAATATGAGCTAGTAACTATAGCTGTGAGCTAATCGTAGTTTAGGAAAAGTACAGTATTTGCCCCGCGGTTTAACGTAGGCATAAGAAAGTCAGTGTATATAGGCCAGGGATACTCAAATAGATTTACCTGTGGGCCACATTACAAAAATGGCAAGGGGCCAGGGGCCAGTAGATGAAATTACGACATTAATGATACTTGATAACTTCTCTCTTTCAATTGCTTTATTTTCGCAAAATGTATCAAAGTACAATGTGCATGCACACAATATGTAAATGAGTCTATGAGTAGCTGTCTGCCTGCCTGCCTGCCAGCCAGCAAGTTGGTTAACAGAACATAAATTGTTATGGCTGAGTAAAATAAAATACAATAAACACATTTGCCTGAAAATAGATTACCCAGCTATGACCTTTTTCATGAAAAAAAAATGAGTAGTGATATGGCTGACTGAGTAAAATAAAACAATCTACCTGAAAATAGATAGCTGTAAGTGAAGAGCAATTTCCGCAATTTCCGCAATTTCCGCAATTACCATTTCCGCAATTTCCTCAATTTCCATTTCCGCAATTTCCATTTCCACCATTTCCGCAATTTCCGCAATTACCATTTCCGCAATTTCCACAATTTCAATTTCCGCATTTCCGCAATTTCCGCAATTTCCATTTCCACAATTTCCGCAATTTCCACAATTACAATTTCCGCAATTACAATTTCCGCAATTTCCGCAATTTCCATTTCCGCAATTTCCAACTATTAATGGCAGCTGGGTTTCATCATTCAAATAAAATAGAATTCTGTCCGTTTAGCTATAAAATTATGTCAAAGAATAGGGATACACAGTATATGTCTTTCATTTGCATTGCATCTCCCCCCCCCCCCCCCAAGCTTTTATTTTCGTTCGAGTAATAGTACAACTCTAATAGTATTACTTATAATAATGTAATTAAAGATAACTTCATTCAGATTTATTTATTTTTATTTAATTTTCCAGATTTTTTTTTCTTCTTTTTTTTTTAGATTTTCATTGGTGGGCCAGTCATAATGGTCCCGCGGGCCTGATGTGGCCCGCGGGCCTGAGGTTGAGTATCACTGATATAGGCTACCTCAACCAAGAATTGTACTTGTACAAGTACAGCACTTAATTACTAAGTGCACACACTTAGTTAATCTTCACCACTGGACATGTTGTTTGAAGAGAAAGCAGATAAAAAAAGGTTGGTTCTTTTGGCTTTTATATTTTTATGATGATGTCACGCGCATACCCTCTATTCAGCGATTGACCAATCAGAATCAAGTATCCAACCAAGCCGTGTAATGAATTGTGTTAACATATACTCTACCCCAGACTGGACAAAATAACACATTAATAGCGGTTTAAACACAATGAAAACAAATGCATACTTTATTCTTTTATTTCTCTTGGTGATTGGGAGCAAGGTCAAGCAGCTTCATCTCAATTCAACTTAATTCACAAACAGCCCAGACATTCACATTGTAAAATAAAAATAAAAATGTTATTATACTATAAATATAAAATGATATTATGTGCACGCTAATGCTGAAACACACACACACACACACACACACACACACACACACACACACACACACACACAATCACACACGATCACACGATCACACACTCTCAGACAAAACAAAACATACGTCAGACATTTTTCTTTCCCCACCAAAAAAAAGGAGCAAAATGCTGGAGAATGCACATTTCCATCCGTATTAATATCTGTACAATGTGTTTTTTTGGTAAAAGTTAGAAAACAAAGGCTATTGCAGCTGACGGGGGGTGTGTGTCTTTGGTCCATTCTTGTCCTTTTGTATAACGTTGCAGAAAGGCTGTGTTTGTCCACAGTAAAGGTCCGGGTAAAGAGTCACTTTCATCCGCTTTGCATTAAACTCATTGTGACTCTCTGGCTTCTTTCCTATAGTTTCTCGAGACATCTATGTAGCAAGTTGGTTCTCCTCAACGTGGGAGTCCAGGGATTTACATAGACCTTTAACAGGTCTGTATTCAACTCTGAGAGTGTACAAAATGTGAACACTCTCAGCGTTCTTGAAATTTAAAAAAAAAAGGTCGGAGAACCGCTGGTATTATAACATTTAGGAACATTGTGGAATAGTTATCCGGCTTGAGAGACTATAGGGCATGGTCGAAGGAAGGAGGTTCCAGGACCAAAAGCCACGAGAAAAAGCACGAAAAAGCAGCTCGAAAATAAATTACACGCATCTCCGGTTAAACAAAACAGGCATTATTACGTTCAAGTGTCTCCTTTTTTTTTGTCTTCTTTCTTTCTTTTGTTTCTTTAAAGTGTGTCACAAAATACATTCTCTTCGGTGAAAGATAATACCTTGACCCAAGACAAACAGAAAAGGTGGAAGCAGAGACGACAGACTAGTATCACTAAAACTACTCGACACTAATATCGGTGTGTGTGTGTGTGGGGACAAGTGAAAGCGATAAATGTAGTAGTGGATGTAAACAAACAAAGGCAGGGAAGATTTGCGCTGAAACCGTAGTAGAGAATCAAAACACCACAGAGAGAGATTACAACACGACTTGAGTCGACACACCTCCCTTCTTCTGCTTTTAAAAGAACGGTTGTTTGACTATATGACTGTGCCTCGGTACACATCTGTGGTTCTTTCCCCCGCCCCGCCCCCCCCCCCCCCCCCCCCCCCCCCCCCACGACTATACAATAGAATGCATTAGAACATTTGTTTTTGTATATATATTCACTCTGTATAAATCTATGTATCATAAATATTTATGGCGACGTGGAGCGCTGTCCTCGATCCGCGGATGGCCAACACAGATGACACAGTTTGTTCAAAGAGGGAGGTCGCTAGCAGTTCAAAATATATATATATATAAAATCGCATTGGACATTTCCCGGCCTGGCTTCTTATTATATCTCTTAATAATCTGGAATGTGATTGTAAAAAAAAACCCCCATCAAAAGTCATCTTTGAGGTTTGATGAATGGAAGACTGAACATGCGGTATAAAGGTTTACCTACGTGTGTAATGCATGTGATATATCAGTCTAGTAAATTGTAAACATTGAGTGAGGCATTAATATCACCGGTTGCCTCTACTGGTGTTCTGAGAAACCCAGTATAGGTTTGTTTCTAACAGAACTATTTATTATTTAATACTCAAAGCCGAGAGCTTTGACGTAGAGATATTATGTATACAAGTCCGGGTCAAACTGCTATGCATCATAAATCTTGCCATAACCTAAGCGCTATCATTTCATAAAATAAAAGGTGGTTTCCGGTCATAAGGAACACTTGGGTGATTCTTTGGTTTTGTTTCTTTCTTTTTGTTTGTTTGTTTTTTGAAGAGCACAGTCACGTGTGAAGCTGTTTTCCAGTCCATATGTTTGTTCCATGCACGAGTTGTTTCGGTTAAGAAGTAAATCTTCTTCTCCAGAAGTAGTGAAGTGTTTTCTCTTTTCCAGTAGCCAGCTGACGGTATGCGTTTTCCTTTACTTCCCATTGTTATAAAAAATACAGTGTCCATTTATGACAATATCCTTTTTTTTTTCTTCGAAAAACGAACGTCTTTGACCAAAAAAAAAAAAAAAAAAAAAATCTCGTTCAGATTCCCATCCACCGTCACAACGGAGGAGGAGTTCCCCCCCCCCCCCCCCCCCCCATATGGAAGCAGGAGGGGTGTGTGTCCCCCCCCCTGGGGTCCGTCCGTTCCACCAGTGTGTGTGTGTGGTCCCGACATGGCATGTTTGTCGAGGAGAAGGCCCGGGCGGCACGGCACGGCACTCGCCGCAGCCAATCACTGTCTCTTTAGCTTGTGCGCGGTCCGCCTCCGTACGCGGTTGCGCTGGTGGAGGCGACCGTGGGGGCCGGCGGCGGTGTCGTCGGGCCTCAGCCGGAAGTTGTTGATGCTGTACAGACTGCTGTGTTTGTGCTGGTGCGGGTTCTGGTTCTGGTTCTGGTTCCGTCTGGTGAACATCCTCTGGTAGCTGGACGCTGCAAGGACACGGAGGACATGGCATCAGACACTTTCATCACAACCGTTAAACCTTTCCATCCATTTGTGTTACTTTACTTTTTACCCCCTTTTCTTTTTTTTTAAAGGGGGTGTCAGTGATTTCAGTCATAATCCCTTAGGTTTCGTTTTTGCCTTGGGACACAAACTTTCATCCAATCAGGATAGAGAACAAAAACGAAACCTAAGGTTTTTTGACCCCCAGGGGTTAACTGGGGACAGGGAGGAACTCGTCCTTATATGGTCAGCACACTCTATAGTAGAGAGGATTATCACAACAAAACAAAAAAATAAGTGATATTTGAATTAAGTGAAATCACTGACTCTACCTTTAAACCCGTGGTGGAAAGTAACTCAAGTATATTTATTGACTTAAAGGAGAATTCCATGATAGAATCCTTTTTTTTTTTTTTTTTTTTTTTTTACCTTTCTTACCTTTCTTTGTAGTCGTTACGTCCCCATTCAAAGAGGTCCAGGTGTCTTTTTTGTGCAAAAACTCCTTATTGGCTTTTCCCCCTACCATAAGCCCTCAATGAATTGCATTGAATTGAATGGGAATTGAATGGGGCTATGGGGTCTTGTGCTAATTTGCTTATTTCCATCGAAATAAGTAGTAAAGTGTGCCACTTGGGATATTATTTACATTATGAAGAGAGGACATATACAAAAAAATAATAATTTTGAGCAATGGAAATAAGCAAATTAGCTCAACACCCCATAGCCCCATTCAATTCCCATTCAATTCAATGCAATTCATTTAGGGCTTATGGTAGGGGAATAATGAGCTTTTGCACAAAATAACACCTGGACCTCTTTGGTGGGGACGTAACAACTACAAAGAAAGGTAAGAAAGCCTTTTAGTATGGAATTCTCCTTTAAGTATACTGTAATTCTGAGGTATTTGTACTTTGAGTGTTTCCAAATGTCTAATACTTTTACTTCTACTCCACTACATCTCAGATCCAAATATTGTGCTTTTACCTCCACTACATTTAGTTGAAAACTGTAGCTACGAGTTACTTTTTGTTGTTGTAGTTTTTAATTTGTGAGCCCTGATCTGCTATTTTCAAAAAATACTTGAAAACTTGAAATGAGACATTCTGCAAAATGAGTACTTTTACTTTTGGCACTTTTGACGCACATTTTGAAGCCAATACCTTTTACTCAAGTACACTTTTAAATCCAATTCCGGACTTTTACTCATAACGGAGTATTTCCACCTTTACTTAGATAAAACACTTGAGTACTTTTTCCACCGCTGTTTGTAACCCAGTTAGGTGATTCCTCCCCACACACAGACACACACACACACACACACACACGCACACACACACACACACACACACACACACACACACACACACACACATTGCTGTCAGTTGTCACCGCTGAGGAGCCCCCAGCGGGAGGACGTGGAACCTCCGTCTTACCTTGGGGGCCTCCCATCAAATGCACATACAGTTATAATTATGGAGTCAAGTGCACATAATGGAGATCAACGTGCACTGACATCAGACACTGACATTGTGGGGGTAAAAAAGGATACACGCACTACATCCAACATCACTAGACCATAGCAGATGTAATGTTAGGTGGGCTGAATGTCTTGCACATATCGATAATGGTGTTAGCATCATGTCACGCTTTAGCTATTGAAAAATAGCAGACCCCTACAAGCTCGTAGCACGCCACCGAGTGGCGCGCTACGAGCGGCGCGCTACGAGCTTGTATGGGTCTGCTATTTTTTTGAAAAATCGAAGAAAGACTGACACAGAAAACACGGCTTTTTCAGAAAACCGTCAGGATGGTAGAAGACGTTCTTAATTAGAATCTGATCTCAGGTCAGAACGGGGGTTTAAACACTCACGGCTTAAACAGGTGATTTTAGGGACGTCCCATCGCCCG
>NW_027665365.1:15000-20017 GCF_963924005.1 Protomyctophum bolini | reverse complement strand
CTGAATGGAAAATAACTCCCCATGTTTCGCAGCCGAGACGCCGACACAGAAATCAATCACACACACTCGTCTGAACACCACAGCTGCAGCGGGAGATGAGGTGTGAAAGCGTGTGTGTGTGTGTGTGTGTGTGTGTGTGTGTGTGTGTGTGTGCAAGAGAGAGAGAGAGTAGAGATTGTTTATCCCATTTTCTGCGGGAACCCCTTTTGGTGTTAGACATCATGCTATGCTTTAGCTATTGAAAAATAGCAGATCTACAAGCTCATAGCGCGCCACCGAGTGGCGCGCTACGAGCTTGTAGGTCTGCTATTTAAAAAAATTGAAGACCGACTGACATAGAAACATAGCTTTTTCAGAAAACTGTCAGGATGTAGAAGACATTTTTTTAAATCTGATCTCAGGTCAGAATGGGTTATGCATGTGCATGTGCACGTGCATGCATGTGTGTGTGTGTGTGTGTGTGTGTGTGTGTGTGTGTGTGTGTGCCTTGCTTTGCATGCATGCATGTTGGTCCACATGTTTCGTTAAAACTGTTTGACGCTAACACACCACCATATGTAAGAATGATGAGAAGGAAGGCGTGCATCTGTAAATTGAAAGTGAATAATTCATACCTTATATAAAAGATTACTTCAGAAAGAGCCCAGGGAGGAGGGGGGGGAGGGAACAATGATCTAGTGGGTCTTTGTGAGTCACTGCTTTAACCCATTCTGACCTGAGATCAGATTCTATAAAAATGTCTGTTTGAAAATGACAGTTTTCTGGAAAAAGCTATGTTTCTATGTCAGTCGTTCTTTGATTTTTCCAAAAATAGCAGACCTACAAGCTCATAGCGCGCCACTCGGTGGCGCGCTATGAGCTTGTAGATCTGCTATTTTTAAATAGCTAAACCATAACGTAATGCTATAACACCAAAAGGGGTTCTCGCCTAAAATGGGTTAATTACCCTGAACACTCACTCAGCGACTCGACTCCGACACCGCTAAGCTAATTTCACTGTTCTTCTCCTTTACGTCTGGGAATAAATAAATAAATGTGTGTGTGTGTGTGTGTGTGTGTGTGTGTGTGTGTGTGTGTGTGTGTGTGTGTGTGTGTGTGTGTGTGTGTGTGTGTGTGCGTGCCGCATGCGTGTGTTTCTATATTCAATGTGGCCTTCAGGATGATGATAAACGCAAAGGGCAGTCAATAATACACGCTATACAAATATGTGACTGTAATAATGTGTGTGTGTGTGTGTGTCTGTGTACAGTGCAAGTGATGGTTTTGTGAATTGAATACATACAGTAGGACCAAATGGAAACAAGACCACAATTACTTTTTTTTGGCGTTATCCTTTTTAGACCAAGTGTTTGACTGTAGTCTGTTAAAGTATTAATTCAATCAATCGATCAATCAATCAATAAATAAATATGTGGCATATAAGCATATCGCATAGCTGTCGGGGCAGAAATCCTTGTATCTGCATATTTCAACCATATTTAGGAGGAAGTCACTAATGTTGCTCTGGAGGAGAGGGAAGTCTGGAGCTCTCTGGTGGAGATGTTGCCCCCGTGACCCGACTACGGATAAGCGGTTGAAGATGGATGGATGAATATTTCAACTTTTTGAATTCTTTCCCCGTAAATGTATGCCCTACGTTGTCATATTAATATTAATAATGTCACACAGTGTCATACAAAAGAAGCAAAAACATCCACAGTTCCCGTCTCAAGGTGAGCGACGTTCGTTTTGATATTTCACAGGAAGAAAATGTGGTTATAATAATAAGCCTGACTGTGGGTTTCATAAATATTTAACCAACGAAAAGTATTCAAATTAGCTTGTGTGACTAAACATAATAACTACATTGGATTAACCCATTTTGACCTGGGAACGATTCTGCAAATGTCTTCTAAATCCTGACTGTTTTCTATGTCAGTCGTTCTCAAACACTTTCATGTCACTTTTCACGATTCTTAAAAAATAGCAGACCTACAAGCTTGTAGATCTGCTATTTTTCAATAGCTAAAGTATAACATAATGCTTAGTTAAAACACCAAAAGGGGTTCCCGTCTAGAATGGTTTAATTGGAACACGGGTTATTTTTTTCTTCTTCAATTTCCTGAAAAGTAACAACAATACAATGACATACAATTTAGACACAGGGACGCTATGCTGTATGTCTGACGGCTGTAATGTGCGTCTCACCCAGTGGGGGGCAGTGTGTGACCAGGATGTCCGTGGAGTCTGGGATCTGGTTCCACTTGTCCAGCAGAGCCTGACCCCGAGGCAGGTTGAAGCCCCAACCGTAGTACCATGGCTGCCTGGAGAGAGAGACAGAGAGAGAGACAGAGACAGAGAGAGAGACAGAGAGAGGGGCAGAGAGAGAGAGAGAGAGAGGGAGAGGGAGACAGAGAGAGAGAGAGAGAGAGAGAGAGAGAGAGAGAGAGAGAGGGAGAGGGAGAGGGTGAGGGAGAGATAAATCAATTGATAGCATTTAATCAAAACATGCAGTCAGGCATTCGTACTATACATAGTAGTAAGTAGCCTTGCCGAGCCATGAGGCCCATATAGGGGCAGGAGCCTATCTCCTGTTTCTGTAGCCATGAGGCCCATAGGGGCAGGAGCCTATCTCCTGTTTCTGTAGCCATGAGGCCCATAGGGGCAGGAGCCTATCTCCTGTTTCTGTAGCCATGAGGCCCATAGGGCAGGAGCCTATCTCCTGTTTCTGTAGCCATGAGACCCATAGGGGCAGGAGCCTATCTCCTGTTTCTGTAGCCATGAGGCCCATAGGGCAGGAGCCTATCTCCTGTTTCTGTAGCCATGAGGCCCATAGGGGCAGGAGCCTATCTCCTGTTTCTGTAGCCATGAGGCCCATAGGGCAGGAGCCTATCTCCTGTTTCTGTAGCCATGAGGCCCATAGGGCAGGAGCATATCTCCTGTTTCTGTAGCCATGAGGCCCATAGGGGCAGGAGCCTATGTCCTGTTTCTGTAGCCATGAGGCCCATAGGGCAGGAGCCTATGTCCTGTTTCTGTAGCCATGAGGCCCATAGGGGCAGGAGCCTATCTCCTGTTTCTGTAGCCATGAGACCCATAGGGGCAGGAGCCTATCTCCTGTTTCTGTAGCCATGAGGCCCATAGGGCAGGAGCCTATCTCCTGTTTCTGTAGCCATGAGGCCCATAGGGGCAGGAGCCTATGTCCTGTTTCTGTAGCCATGAGGCCCATAGGGCAGGAGCCTATGTCCTGTTTCTGTAGCCATGAGGCCCATAGGGGCAGGAGCCTATCTCCTGTTTCTGTAGCCATGAGACCCATAGGGGCAGGAGCCTATCTCCTGTTTCTGTAGCCATGAGGCCCATAGGGGCAGGAGCCTATCTCCTGTTTCTGTAGCCATGAGGCCCATAGGGCAGGAGCCTATCTCCTGTTTCTGTAGCCATGAGGCCCATAGGGGCAGGAGCCTATGTCCTGTTTCTGTAGCCATGAGGCCCATAGGGGCAGGAGCCTATCTCCTGTTTCTGTAGCCATGAGACCCATAGGGGCAGGAGCCTATCTCCTGTTTCTGTAGCGTGAGGCAGCTTGATGTACAAGTACACCCCCTGGACATGACGCTAGTATGTCGCAGGGACTTATACCCCCCAATCCAACCCTTGATGCCGAGTGTCAAGCAGGGAGGCACTGGGTCCCATTTTTAGAGTCTTTGGTATGACCCGGCCGGGGATCGAACCCCCGACCTCCCAGTCTCAGGGCGGACACTCTAACCACAAGGCCACTCGTATATACATGCCGAGAGTGAAATGATCACTGAGGATTTTCACTGTGTACTTTGGATGTAACGGTGCACAGAATACCATCACACCACCACGCATGTTATGCTTTTAAGATTATAGTAACAGAGCATATGAAATAAAACACAGGGCAGAGGGACAGTTCGACCAACAGTCCAAATGCTCCTTTTTTTCCAAAGAGATCAGATCCCCGACATTAAACGCGCGACGGGCCTTTTGATCACGGAGTTGGCTTTGGACCGACTCGCCTAGAAGACGAGGGGCTGGGCGGGTGGGCTTAAAGAAACCACTAAAGAGGGAAAAATGAGAAATGAGAAAAAGAGAGGAAGAGAGAGAGAGGGGAGAGAGAGAGAGGGGAGAGAGAGAGAGGGGAGAGAGAGAGAGGGGAGAGCCGCCGTGATGGCTGCTGGGCTGTCCGCTGTCCCGTCCGCCGTCACTTTGATGGCGGACGCCTCCACCGCCGTTGAGTGACGGAGGAGAAATTAACATGTCACTTACAATCTGTACTGAGATCCATCTTCCTCTTCTCCACGACACGCTCGCCACACGTGCGCGTTGCAGCCGTGGCGCTGCCGCCGCGCTCCCATTTACTTTTATCCCATTTTGGGCGGAACCCCTTTTGGTGTTTTAGCATTATGTTGTGCTTTAGCTGTTGAAAAATAGCAGATCTACAAGCTCATAGCGCTACGAGCTTGTATAGCTCTGCTATTTTAGAAAAATCGAAGAACGACTGACATAGAAACATGGCTTTTTCAGAAAACTGTCAGGATGTAGAAGAACATTTTTTTAATCTGATCTCAGGTCAGAATGGGTTATTCTTGTTTTTTTTTTCAGAACGCACTCGGTCGAAACGCCAACTTTATCTAGGCGTGGCCGTATATAAATATATACGCATCTGTGTTCAGCGAAATGTCAAATGAGAATTTGTTTAGTTTTTTAGTATTTGTGTGTGTGCGTGTGTGTGTGTGTGTGTATGTGTGTGTGTGTGTGCGTGTGTGCGTGTGTGTGAGTGTGCGTGTGTGTGTATAGGCTATTGGCTAACTTCTGTTCAGTGTCTGAGATAATTGGTGCCACATATGGAGGAGACGATGATTCCTGTATCCGTGATCTGTATTTCCTGAAGCAGTTTATTTATTGTTGACTTTCCCAAGTTTGAGAATATCTACTTTTCGTTAGTTCGTGGTCAAGAAGTTTATTTTGTTAAATGTGAACGCAAATAAAGGTGTGTGTGTGTGTGTGTGTGTGTGTGTGTGTG
>NW_027665365.1:0-7500 GCF_963924005.1 Protomyctophum bolini | reverse complement strand
TGCAATATCCTTCAATCAAACTCTCACACAAAAAGGTTTAAGAAGCTTTAAAAGCCAAAACAACAACAACATTACGCCAGCACCTGCGAGCCGTAAATGGACAATTAGAAGGAATCGTTCTAAGAAAACAACAAACATATTTCTCCTTTTCTCAAGTATAAAATCTAAACATACATTTCGATGGCCTTAAGTTACACTGCAGACTTTATAATACACTGCAGACAACGTTGTGACCGTTTCATATTTTAAAAACGTTTTGCCAAACAGAAAATATTGTTATTGTGATGAAGCCAGGCACAGGTACAGTAATGCCTGCAGAATGTGAACCGTAAATATTATAAATGCTGCATTTACAGTATAATATACGCTTTTTATCCAAAGCGCTTAAAGGACAACTTTAGGTTTTTGTTGTTAGAGAAATTAAAAGATGGGTGTAATTTGTTTTTCCTTTGCTGCTTTTTTACATTACATTTTTCTGGGTTAAATAGATAGTGCATTACATTCACCCATTCATACACTGATGCCAGAGGAAACCACGCAAGGCACCAACCTGCACATCGGGAGCAATTAGGGGTTCAGAGTCTTTCTCAAAGGACACTTCGACACTAACTCTGGGGGAGTCCGGGGATCGAACTGTGGCTTCTCTACTGGCCACTCTACCCGCTCTACACTCGCCACCAGAACCGTACCCTGGCATTAACCTCTCGCGGTGGCAGCGGTCCTACCTGTGTGTGGCAACGACTGTGTTCACCCCTCACACCTCTCACTGTGTTCACCCCACACACCTCTCAGTGTTCACCCCACACACCTCTCACTGTCTGTGTGTTCACCCCACACACCTCTCACTGTCTGTGTGTTCACCCCACACACCTCTCACTGTCTGTGTGTTCACCCCACACACCTCTCACTGTCTGTGTGTTCACCCCACACACCTCTCACTGTCTGTGTGTTCACCCCACACACCTCTCACTGTCTGTGTGTTCACCCCACACACCTCTCACTGTGTTCACCAATGCAGCGAGGCAGATTGGCGACATGTTGGCCCCTCAGCACGACTTTATGTAACTGGCAGCAGGTTCACACACACGCACGCACGCAGACACACACAGATGAAATGGATGCATGTATGCACGCACGCACACACACAAGACACATTTGCGTTTACACAAGCAATGCCCAGGGTCTCTGCATGTATGTGTGTGTGTGTGTGTGTGTGTGTGTGAGTGTATTGCCCCATATGGGTGTAAGTGATTGGCGAGCGTGGCAGGTCTCTGAGTACAATGTATAGGTGAATGATTAGGTGACTCGCTGCCACAGATAGACCTATACCAGTCACAGCCTATCACACACACTCACACGCACGCACACACACACGCACGCACGCACGCAGCGGGCTCACTTGGCGTTAGTTGGGGGTTGTGTGTGATGTATCCTGTGAATCCTGGACAAGGCAGCGTGGCATTACAGAGACCCATCTGTGGGGACAGAGTGCAGGGACATCTGTCCATCTGACACGCACGCACGCACGCACGCACACACACACACACGCACACACACACACACACACACGCACACACAGCAGTTGGCTCTACAATTTCTACAGCCTCGCAGTGTGTGTGTGTGTGTGTGTGTGTGTGCATGTGCGGGTATGTATTCAAAGGTCCATGTTTGTTCAGTGTTAGTTGG
The DNA here is from genome assembly GCF_963924005.1 of Protomyctophum bolini. Taxonomy (NCBI): domain Eukaryota; kingdom Metazoa; phylum Chordata; class Actinopteri; order Myctophiformes; family Myctophidae; genus Protomyctophum; species Protomyctophum bolini. The sequence goes on along the minus strand of NW_027665365.1, from coordinate 5,814 downwards.
TCTGTTCACAGCTGTGCTCATTCACAGCCTTCACTCTCATCAGCACCTTCACGCGCACTTGCGCACACACACGCGCACATACACGCATATTCACCACAGCGGTGACTGCGATCACACATAAAATCACACGTTTAAATTTCTCACTTTTTTCCCCACTTTTTTTCAAAACTAAATCCCTGTCCTGTAGACCCACAGCAAAAAAATAACAATAACAATAACCGACCCTATAAATCACGCTCCAAATGTTATAGCTTCACATCAGAGAGCGGGTTCTGAGACAGACATGTATAGGAGATCACTGAGTGTTCCTGTCTGGGTAGAGAACATGTAGGATATCACTGAGTGTTCCTGTCTGGGTAGAGAACATGTAGGATATATCACTGAGTGTTCCTGTCTGGGTAGAGAACATGTAGGATATCACTGAGTGTTCCTGTCTGGGTAGAGAACATGTAGGATATCACTGAGTGTTCCTGTCTGGGTAGAGAACATGTAGGATATCACTGAGTGTTCCTGTCTGGGTAGAGAACATGTAGGATATCACTGAGTGTTCCTGTCTGGGTAGAGAACATGTAGGATATCACTGAGTGTTCCTGTCTGGGTAGAGAACATGTAGGATATAACTGAGTGTTCCTGTCTGGGTAGAGAATCCCACCCACAAGCAGTCCCCCCTCCCTGTTTGTCAAATCTCACTTAAGTCTTCCATTTCTCCCCCAAACGAGGCTCACAGAGCAGCTGCTTTCAGAATGAACTGCCACCGCCTTGCTATAGCCTGTGCGTGCGTGTGTGTGTGTGTGTGTGTGTGTGTGCCACACTCCATCTATCCGTTCATCCAACCCAAACTATCACTTTCTCCTGTCTTTCTCATGCAGCCATCTCTACCCCTCCATCCATCCCTCCATCCCTCCCTCCCTCTCTCCCTCCCTCCATCCCTCCTCCCTCCTCCCTCCCTCCCTCCCTCCCTCCATCCCTCCATCCATCCCTCCCTCTCTTCCCTCCCTCCCTCTCTCCCTCCCTCCCTCTCTCCCTCCCTCTCTCCCAGCTCCCTCCATCCCTCCCTCCCTCCCTCCCTCCCTCCCTCCCTCCATCCCTCCCTCCCTCCATCCCTCCCTCCCTCCCTCCATCCATCCCTCCATCCCCAGGCTGTTCATCCATCCTGTCTTACTGAAATGCAGAAATATCACACCAGAGTCCTGCTTCAATTACACGTGCATGCAAATGCATGCGTATGTGCGCCTAGGCACACATGCTCCCTCAAAAACATGCGCGCACACACACACACACACACACACACACACACACAACACACACACACACACACACACACACACACACACACACACACACACACACACACACACACACACACACACACACACACACACACACACACACACACACACACACACACACACACACACACACACACACACACACACATTGCACAAGCTATCACACCTGGCAGGTCTCAGTCTCCCTGCAGCCTGATGTTTCCCATTTTTAATAAAACAAAGTCAGCTATCGTAGAGGGACAGGATGAGAGAGACAGACTGTGTGTGTGTGTGTGCGTGTGTGTGTGTGTGTGTGTGTGTGTGTGTATGTGCGCGTGTGTGTAGGAAGGAGGAGGGGTGATGATAAAAAAAACAAGAAGGCATAAAGAGATGCTTTTGGGACCACAACGATAGACAGACGCAGACAAAGAAAGCGTCTCACAGATGAGCTTTGAGATTGTTTTTTAGTTTGTGCGGGGTGGGGGTGGGGGGGGGTGGGGGAGATAAACAGATAAACAAAGGAGGAAGCGAGAGAGAGAGAGAGATGGAGAGAGAGAGAGATGGAGAGAGAGAGAGAGAGATGGAGACTAGACACCGCCTGAGAAACTGATGGGTGGAATTGCACAGAGGGTTTAGTGACAGATGAATAACCCCCCTCCCCACCGCCACCTTCCCCCAATTTTTACAGCTCTCTCTCCCTGATTCTCTCTCTCTCTCCTGCATGCCACCCCCTGGTTCTCTCCTCTCTCTCTCTCTCTACTGCCCCCCCCCCTCCCTGGTTCCCTCTCCTCCCTGATTCTCTCTCTCTCTCTCTCCTGCATGCCACCCCTCTGGTTCTCTCCTGGTTCTCTCCTTCTCTCTCTCTCTCTCTCTCTCCTGCATGCCACCCCTCTGGTTCTCTCCTGGTTCTCTCCTTCTCTCTCTCTCTCTCTCTCTCTCCTGCATGCCACCCCTCTGGTTCTCTCCTGGTTCTCTCCTTCTCTCTCTCTCTCTCTCTCTCTCTCCTGCATCCACCCCCCTGGTTCTCTCCTGTTCTCTCCTTCTCTCTCTCTCTCTCTCTCTCTCTCCTGCATCCCACCCCCCTGGTTCTCTCCTGGTTCTCTCCTTCTCTCTCTCTCTCTCTCTCTCTCTGCATGCCACCCCTCTGGTTCTCTCCTGGTTCTCTCCTCTCTCTCTCTCTCCCCCCCCCCCCCCTGGTTCTCTCCTCTCCCTCCCCTCCCTGGTTCCCTCTTGTGAAGAGAAGACAAACTCATCTTTTCCATCCCTCCATGTGGATCCTGTCTCCTCCTGCTCATCTTCTCCTCCTATTTCTTTTGACAAAATGAGGGTGGAGATCTGGAAACGGCTGAGTGCCACGCCGCATGGCGACATTTGATGAGGCCCAAATCCACACACTACAATGGTAAATGGTGCATTTACAGTATATAGCACCTTTATCCAAGGCGCTTTACATAGATTGTGCATTACATTCACCCATTCATACACCGATTGCGCGGAAGCCATGCAAGGCACCAACCAGCACATCGGAGCAATTTGGGGTTCAGTGTCTTCTTGCCCAAGGACACTTCGACATGTAGACAGCTGGGATTCGAACCGCCGACCCACGGATCATTGGACGACCTGCTACCTCCTGAGCCACAGTCGCCATGATGTATACCGGGTGTGAAGCACATCCGCAAATTTAAACAAAAGTTTAACCCATTTTGGGGCGGGAACCCCTTTTGGTATTTAAGCATTATGTTTATACTTTAGCTATTGAAAGAAATAGCAGATCTACAAGCTCATATAGCGAGGCAGGTCTGCTAATTTTGAAAAATCGTGAAAATGTATATAGTGCAAAGCTTTGAATATATATTCTTTCAGAGACAACGTTTTTTTTACTCAAATATTTGCGTCTGGGTGGTCACTGCAGGACCAACATATTTTCAGATGGGGGGGGGGGGGGGGGGGGGGGGGGGGGGGGGGGGGGGGGGGGGGGGGGGGGGGTCGGCAGCCAATTACATATAATCTTGGGGTCCTCGACATGAAAACCACTGACATACTGTAGAAACATGGGTTTTTTCAGAAAACTGTCATGATTTAGGAAGGAAAGTTACCATGTTTACCCTGCAGGGTAACTGGAGTAAGCTCAAGAACTTGTTTACAGCCAGGCCCTGCTCATAGAACATTTCATGGTTGAGGTTCAATGCCTTGCTCAAGGGCACTTCAGCGGTGGTCATTTTAACGTGCCGGTCCGGGGATACGAACTATAGCGACCTTCACGATATCAAGAACGCTCCTCAAACCGTTCGCCACCGCTGCCTCTAATAAGGAGAAATTTTGTAGAATCGGCCTCAGGTCAAAATGGGTCAAAGGCCCTGAAATGCAGCCAGCCACTAGAGGATCAAACACCGCCTTAATGGGTCTCAAATAACATATTGCAGAGCAACTGGTGCCAGGCTGAACCGGGCGGTGCCAGGAGAACGTGAGAGTCACTTTGTTGGTGAAACGGGTTACGGAATGTTGCAACGAACGGGGGAACAAAAACAACATGATAAAACCATGAACGATATCAGCGTTAACGTGATGAAAGCAGCGCTTCGGTGATAGACACGTGTAGGCGCTATAGAAGTTTCGCCGTGATCCTTCGCCATGCGGACAAGCCACGCCGTCACGAACAACAAGAGGCTGTAACAACTAACAAGTATATGAAAGACGCTTTACAACAAGCCGTCATGGATGGCTTGTGATGCTTCCCTAGAGTGGTACCACCCCCCCCCCCCACACACACCCCCCGATCTGCGTGGCGGTGGAGGGAGGTACCGTGAGATGAGGAGCCAGCCGACACTGTGGAAAGTAACTAAGTACATCTACTTAAGTACAATGTTGAGGTGTTTGTATTTACTTGCGTATATAAAATACTTTTACTTCTATACTTCACTACATCTCGGGTCCAAATACTCCACTCCATGTATGTGAAAATAAGTTTTCACATACATGTATAGTGGTGTAAAGTACAATATTTGTTACTATAGTTTTACGAATTGTGAGCTTGTAGATCTGCTGTTTTCAAAAGATTGTTATACATTTAAATGGGACATTAATCACATTATGCACAATGACCTACCTTCACTTTGGTACTTTAAATACATTTTGAAGCAATACTTTTACTACTACTACTTTAATACTATTTTGAATTCGGACTTTTCCTTGTAACAGAGCTATTTCTATAGTAGGCCATTTTACTTTACTTTACTACTTAGGTACGAATAGTGAGTACTTTCGCACCACCGCCAGCCGGGCCCTGGCAGAACTTCATGCCCAGCGATAATGAGCTCCCGACGGAGCAACAGAAACCCCCCCCCCCCCCTCAAAAGAAACTCCTAAACATTAGCGCACACAGTCAAATCTTTATCAATTTAACTCTGAGAGTGTAAAATGGTACTACGTTAGTGTACGAGAAACAGGTGAGCTTGTAGATCAGGCTACTTTAAACTGGGAAAAGGTGCAGATCTGTGTTGATCTGCATGACTATGGAGAATGGTGTGGTGTATGGATAAAATGTGTATACGAGTTATCTACAGAAATGTGTTTGCCTAAAATCGGCCTCATGGTGGCGCTATAACAGGCCGTTGAGGAATATTTGGGGCAGAGGTTCGTCGTTGGCATCCAGGGAGTGTGTGTGTGCACAGTTTGGCATGGATCGGGACAACGGTGCCGGAGATTAGTGCAAAACACACTCTCCCCCCGTGCCATCCTTCGGCCTGGTGGAGACAATTAGGAATTTCTGTCAGACTTTAAAAAAAATGACCATGTCACGGAAGCATCAAAAGCGCGTGCGTGTCCCGTGCGTGAGGTGACGGAAGGGTATGTTGTGGGTAAACGGAGGACAGCGGGCGGAGGTGGTAAACGGAGGACAGCGGGCGGAGGATGACACTTATACCAGCGAGACGGAGAGACGGTATACATAAAGACACAAGGCAGACGGGCAGACAGACATATAAATGCAAAGATGGCGGATGAGCGATCTTTGCATCTATGAGTTCACACGCCACGCGCCGTGAGCTTGTGTTGTGCGACACCCCGACTATACGTTTACGTTATAGCCTAATCCTTCCTCCAAGCAGGTGGTGTGTGTGTGTGTGTGTGTGTGTGTGTGTGTGTGTGGTGTGAGTGTGTGTGTGTGTGTGCGAGTGTGAGTGCGAGTGTGAGTGTGTGTGTGTGAGAGAGAGTCAATAGAGCAGGTGGGTGATTACATCGTCATATGGTGTCCCCTGACCCCTGGCGGCACCAGGGAGGATGTTGGGTCCAATCCAAGCCCAACAACAACATGTGTGTCGTCCAAGTTCATGACCGAGAGAACGGGTCAGCACTCAGCATGGAGATGGGAAACGGAACATGAAAACATGGTAATGGTAAATGGTGCATTTATATAGCGCCTTTATCCAAGGCGCTTTACATAGATTGTGCATTACATTCACCCATTCACAGACATATTCATACACCGATTGCAGCGGAAGCAGGCAAGGTACCAACCAGCACATCGGGAGCAATTTGGGGTTCAGTT
>NW_027665366.1:0-26041 GCF_963924005.1 Protomyctophum bolini | reverse complement strand
AACAGGGCCAAAATGTCACTTTCACAGTCCCAAAGTGCCATTTTCACAGTAAAAAGGCCTGGTTCACTTTTGCTTAGCTTAGTCTGTAACTTGAAAACTATGTACCGTATGGCCCTATAAACTGTGTTGGGATGAAAGCTAGCCACTTTGAGCAATGTGGGAAGTGCTGGGGCAGTTTGGGACAACAGGGCCAAAATGTCACTTTCACAGTCCCAAAGTGCCATTTTCACAGTAAAAAGGCCTGGTTCACTTTTGCTTAGCTTAGTCTGTAACTTGAAAACTATGTACCGTATGGCCCTATAAACTGTGTTGGGATGAAAGCTAGCCACTTTGAGCAATGTGGGAAGTGCTGGGGCAGTTTGGGACAACAGGGCCAAAATGTCACTTTCACAGTCCCAAAGTGCCGTTTTCACAGTAAAAAAAAAAAGATTCATTTTGCTTAGCTTAGTCTGTAACTTGAAAACTATGTACCGTATGGCCCTATAAACTGTGTTGGGATGAAAGCTAGCCACTTTGAGCAATGTGGGAAGTGCTGGGGCAGTTTGGGACAACAGGGCCAAAATGTCACTTTCACAGTCCCAAAGTGCCATTTTCACAGTAAAAAGGCCTGGTTCACTTTTGCTTAGCTTAGTCTGTAACTTGAAAACTATGTACCGTATGGCCCTATAAACTGTGTTGGGATGAAAGCTAGCCACTTTGAGCAATGTGGGAAGTGCTGGGGCAGTTTGGGACAACATGGCCAAAATGTCACTTTCACAGTCCCAAAGTGCCATTTTCACAGTAAAAAGGCCTGGTTCACTTTTGCTTAGCTTAGTCTGTAACTTGAAAACTATGTACCGTATGGCCCTATAAACTGTGTTGGGATGAAAGCTAGCCACTTTGAGCAGTGTGGGAAGTGCTGGGGCAGTTTGGGACAACAGGGCCAAAATGTCACTTTCACAGTCCCAAAGTGCCATTTTCACAGTAAAAAGGCCTGATTCACTTTTGCTTAGCTTAGTCTGTAACTTGAAAACTATGTACCGTATGGCCCTATAAACTGTGTTGGGATGAAAGCTAGCCACTTTGAGCATTGTGGCAAGAGCTGGGGCAGTTTGGGACAACAGGGAACGAACAGGGCCAAAATGTCACTTTCACAGTCCCAAAGTGCCATTTTCACAGTAAAAAGGCCTGGTTCACTTTTGCTTAGCTTAGTCTGTAACTTGAAAACTATGTACCGTATGGCCCTATAAACTGTGTTGGGATGAAAGCTAGCCACTTTGAGCAATGTGGGAAGTGCTGGGGCAGTTTGGGACAACAGGGCCAAAATGTCACTTTCACAGTCCCAAAGTGCCATTTTCACAGTAAAAAGGCCTGGTTCACTTTTGCTTAGCTTAGTCTGTAACTTGAAAACTATGTACCGTATGGCCCTATAAACTGTGTTGGGATGAAAGCTAGCCACTTTGAGCAATGTGGGAAGTGCTGGGGCAGTTTGGGACAACAGGGCCAAAATGTCACTTTCACAGTCCCAAAGTGCCATTTTCACAGTAAAAAGGCCTGGTTCACTTTTGCTTAGCTTAGTCTGTAACTTGAAAACTATGTACCGTATGGCCCTATAAACTGTGTTGGGATGAAAGCTAGCCACTTTGAGCATTGTGGCAAGAGCTGGGGCAGTTTGGGACAACAGGGAACGAACAGGGCCAAAATGTCACTTTCACAGTCCCAAAGTGCCATTTTCACAGTAAAAAGGCCTGGTTCACTTTTGCTTAGCTTAGTCTGTAACTTGAAAACTATGTACCGTATGGCCCTATAAACTGTGTTGGGATGAAAGCTAGCCACTTTGAGCAATGTGGGAAGTGCTGGGGCAGTTTGGGACAACAGGGCCAAAATGTCACTTTCACAGTCCCAAAGTGCCATTTTCACAGTAAAAAGGCCTGGTTCACTTTTGCTTAGCTTAGTCTGTAACTTGAAAACTATGTACCGTATGGCCCTATAAACTGTGTTGGGATGAAAGCTAGCCACTTTGAGCAATGTGGGAAGTGCTGGGGCAGTTTGGGACAACAGGGCCAAAATGTCACTTTCACAGTCCCAAAGTGCCATTTTCACAGTAAAAAGGCCTGGTTCACTTTTGCTTAGCTTAGTCTGTAACTTGAAAACTATGTACCGTATGGCCCTATAAACTGTGTTGGGATGAAAGCTAGCCACTTTGAGCAATGTGGGAAGTGCTGGGGCAGTTTGGGACAACAGGGCCAAAATGTCACTTTCACAGTCCCAAAGTGCCGTTTTCACAGTAAAAAAAAAAGATTCATTTTGCTTAGCTTAGTCTGTAACTTGAAAACTATGTACCGTATGGCCCTATAAACTGTGTTGGGATGAAAGCTAGCCACTTTGAGCAATGTGGGAAGTGCTGGGGCAGTTTGGGACAACAGGGCCAAAATGTCACTTTCACAGTCCCAAAGTGCCATTTTCACAGTAAAAAGGCCTGGTTCACTTTTGCTTAGCTTAGTCTGTAACTTGAAAACTATGTACCGTATGGCCCTATAAACTGTGTTGGGATGAAAGCTAGCCACTTTGAGCAATGTGGGAAGTGCTGGGGCAGTTTGGGACAACAGGGCCAAAATGTCACTTTCACAGTCCCAAAGTGCCATTTTCACAGTAAAAAGGCCTGGTTCACTTTTGCTTAGCTTAGTCTGTAACTTGAAAACTATGTACCGTATGGCCCTATAAACTGTGTTGGGATGAAAGCTAGCCACTTTGAGCAGTGTGGGAAGTGCTGGGGCAGTTTGGGACAACAGGGCCAAAATGTCACTTTCACAGTCCCAAAGTGCCATTTTCACAGTAAAAAGGCCTGGTTCACTTTTGCTTAGCTTAGTCTGTAACTTGAAAACTATGTACCGTATGGCCCTATAAACTGTGTTGGGATGAAAGCTAGCCACTTTGAGCATTGTGGCAAGAGCTGGGGCAGTTTGGGACAACAGGGAACGAACAGGGCCAAAATGTCACTTTCACAGTCCCAAAGTGCCATTTTCACAGTAAAAAGGCCTGGTTCACTTTTGCTTAGCTTAGTCTGTAACTTGAAAACTATGTACCGTATGGCCCTATAAACTGTGTTGGGATGAAAGCTAGCCACTTTGAGCAATGTGGGAAGTGCTGGGGCAGTTTGGGACAACAGGGCCAAAATGTCACTTTCACAGTCCCAAAGTGCCATTTTCACAGTAAAAAGGCCTGGTTCACTTTTGCTTAGCTTAGTCTGTAACTTGAAAACTATGTACCGTATGGCCCTATAAACTGTGTTGGGATGAAAGCTAGCCACTTTGAGCAATGTGGGAAGTGCTGGGGCAGTTTGGGACAACAGGGCCAAAATGTCACTTTCACAGTCCCAAAGTGCCATTTTCACAGTAAAAAGGCCTGGTTCACTTTTGCTTAGCTTAGTCTGTAACTTGAAAACTATGTACCGTATGGCCCTATAAACTGTGTTGGGATGAAAGCTAGCCACTTTGAGCAATGTGGGAAGTGCTGGGGCAGTTTGGGACAACAGGGCCAAAATGTCACTTTCACAGTCCCAAAGTGCCATTTTCACAGTAAAAAGGCCTGGTTCACTTTTGCTTAGCTTAGTCTGTAACTTGAAAACTATGTACCGTATGGCCCTATAAACTGTGTTGGGATGAAAGCTAGCCACTTTGAGCAATGTGGGAAGTGCTGGGGCAGTTTGGGACAACAGGGCCAAAATGTCACTTTCACAGTCCCAAAGTGCCATTTTCACAGTAAAAAGGCCTGGTTCACTTTTGCTTAGCTTAGTCTGTAACTTGAAAACTATGTACCGTATGGCCCTATAAACTGTGTTGGGATGAAAGCTAGCCACTTTGAGCAATGTGGGAAGTGCTGGGGCAGTTTGGGACAACAGGGCCAAAATGTCACTTTCACAGTCCCAAAGTGCCATTTTCACAGTAAAAAGGCCTGGTTCACTTTTGCTTAGCTTAGTCTGTAACTTGAAAACTATGTACCGTATGGCCCTATAAACTGTGTTGGGATGAAAGCTAGCCACTTTGAGCAATGTGGGAAGTGCTGGGGCAGTTTGGGACAACAGGGCCAAAATGTCACTTTCACAGTCCCAAAGTGCCGTTTTCACAGTAAAAAAAAAAAGATTCATTTTGCTTAGCTTAGTCTGTAACTTGAAAACTATGTACCGTATGGCCCTATAAACTGTGTTGGGATGAAAGCTAGCCACTTTGAGCAATGTGGGAAGTGCTGGGGCAGTTTGGGACAACAGGGCCAAAATGTCTCTTTCACAGTCCCAAAGTGCCATTTTCACAGTAAAAAGGCCTGGTTCACTTTTGCTTAGCTTAGTCTGTAACTTGAAAACTATGTACCGTATGGCCCTATAAACTGTGTTGGGATGAAAGCTAGCCACTTTGAGCAATGTGGGAAGTGCTGGGGCAGTTTGGGACAACAGGGCCAAAATGTCACTTTCACAGTCCCAAAGTGCCATTTTCACAGTAAAAAGGCCTGGTTCACTTTTGCTTAGCTTAGTCTGTAACTTGAAAACTATGTACCGTATGGCCCTATAAACTGTGTTGGGATGAAAGCTAGCCACTTTGAGCAGTGTGGGAAGTGCTGGGGCAGTTTGGGACAACAGGGCCAAAATGTCACTTTCACAGTCCCAAAGTGCCATTTTCACAGTAAAAAGGCCTGGTTCACTTTTGCTTAGCTTAGTCTGTAACTTGAAAACTATGTACCGTATGGCCCTATAAACTGTGTTGGGATGAAAGCTAGCCACTTTGAGCATTGTGGCAAGAGCTGGGGCAGTTTGGGACAACAGGGAACGAACAGGGCCAAAATGTCACTTTCACAGTCCCAAAGTGCCATTTTCACAGTAAAAAGGCCTGGTTCACTTTTGCTTAGCTTAGTCTGTAACTTGAAAACTATGTACCGTATGGCCCTATAAACTGTGTTGGGATGAAAGCTAGCCACTTTGAGCAATGTGGGAAGTGCTGGGGCAGTTTGGGACAACAGGGCCAAAATGTCACTTTCACAGTCCCAAAGTGCCATTTTCACAGTAAAAAGGCCTGGTTCACTTTTGCTTAGCTTAGTCTGTAACTTGAAAACTATGTACCGTATGGCCCTATAAACTGTGTTGGGATGAAAGCTAGCCACTTTGAGCAATGTGGGAAGTGCTGGGGCAGTTTGGGACAACAGGGCCAAAATGTCACTTTCACAGTCCCAAAGTGCCATTTTCACAGTAAAAAGGCCTGGTTCACTTTTGCTTAGCTTAGTCTGTAACTTGAAAACTATGTACCGTATGGCCCTATAAACTGTGTTGGTGAAAGCTAGCCACTTTGAGCAATGTGGGAAGTGCTGGGGCAGTTTGGGACAACAGGGCCAAAATGTCACTTTCACAGTCCCAAAAGTGCCGTTTTCACAGTAAAAAAAAAAAGATTCATTTTGCTTAGCTTAGTCTGTAACTTGAAAACTATGTACCGTATGGCCCTATAAACTGTGTTGGGATGAAAGCTAGCCACTTTGAGCAATGTGGGAAGTGCTGGGGCAGTTTGGGACAACAGGGCCAAAATGTCACTTTCACAGTCCCAAAGTGCCATTTTCACAGTAAAAAGGCCTGGTTCACTTTTGCTTAGCTTAGTCTGTAACTTGAAAACTATGTACCGTATGGCCCTATAAACTGTGTTGGGATGAAAGCTAGCCACTTTGAGCAATGTGGGAAGTGCTGGGGCAGTTTGGGACAACAGGGCCAAAATGTCACTTTCACAGTCCCAAAGTGCCATTTTCACAGTAAAAAGGCCTGGTTCACTTTGCTTAGCTTAGTCTGTAACTTGAAAACTATGTACCGTATGGCCCTATAAACTGTGTTGGGATGAAAGCTAGCCACTTTGAGCAATGTGGGAAGTGCTGGGGCAGTTTGGGACAACAGGGCCAAAATGTCACTTTCACAGTCCCAAAGTGCCATTTTCACAGTAAAAAAAAAACAGATTCATTTTGCTTAGCTTAGTCTGTAACTTGAAAACTATGTACCGTATGGCCCTATAAACTGTGTTGGGATGAAAGCTAGCCACTTTGAGCAATGTGGGAAGTGCTGGGGCAGTTTGGGACAACAGGGCCAAAATGTCACTTTCACAGTCCCAAAGTGCCATTTTCACAGTAAAAAGGCCTGGTTCACTTTTGCTTAGCTTAGTCTGTAACTTGAAAACTATGTACCGTATGGCCCTATAAACTGTGTTGGGATGAAAGCTAGCCACTTTGAGCAATGTGGGAAGTGCTGGGGCAGTTTGGGACAACAGGGCCAAAATGTCACTTTCACAGTCCCAAAGTGCCATTTTCACAGTAAAAAAAAACAGATTCATTTTGCTTAGCTTAGTCTGTAACTTGAAAACTATGTACCGTATGGCCCTATAAACTGTGTTGGGATGAAAGCTAGCCACTTTGAGCAATGTGGGAAGTGCTGGGGCAGTTTGGGACAACAGGGCCAAAATGTCACTTTCACAGTCCCAAAGTGCCGTTTTCACAGTAAAAAAAAAAAGATTCATTTTGCTTAGCTTTGTCTGTAACTTGAAAACTATGTACCGTATGGCCCTATAAACTGTGTTGGGATGAAAGCTAGCCACTTTGAGCAATGTGGGAAGTGCTGGGGCAGTTTGGACAACAGGGCCAAAATGTCACTTTCACAGTCCCAAAGTGCCATTTTCACAGTAAAAAGGCCTGGTTCACTTTTGCTTAGCTTAGTCTGTAACTTGAAAACTATGTACCGTATGGCCCTATAAACTGTGTTGGGATGAAAGCTAGCCACTTTGAGCAATGTGGGAAGTGCTGGGGCAGTTGGGACAACAGGGCCAAATGTCACTTTCACAGTCCCAAAGTGCCATTTTCACAGTAAAAAGGCCTGGTTCACTTTTGCTTAGCTTAGTCTGTAACTTGAAAAACTATGTACCGTATGGCCCTATAAACTGTGTTGGGATGAAAGCTAGCCACTTTGAGCATTGTGGCAAGAGCTGGGGCAGTTTGGGACAACAGGGAACGAACAGGGCCAAAATGTCACTTTCACAGTCCCAAAGTGCCATTTTCACAGTAAAAAGGCCTGGTTCACTTTTGCTTAGCTTAGTCTGTAACTTGAAAACTATGTACCGTATGGCCCTATAAACTGTGTTGGGATGAAAGCTAGCCACTTTGAGCAATGTGGGAAGTGCTGGGGCAGTTTGGGACAACAGGGCCAAAATGTCACTTTCACAGTCCCAAAGTGCCATTTTCACAGTAAAAAGGCCTGGTTCACTTTTGCTTAGCTTAGTCTGTAACTTGAAAACTATGTACCGTATGGCCCTATAAACTGTGTTGGGATGAAAGCTAGCCACTTTGAGCAGTGTGGGAAGTGCTGGGGCAGTTTGGGACAACAGGGCCAAAATGTCACTTTCACAGTCCCAAAGTGCCATTTTCACAGTAAAAAGGCCTGGTTCACTTTTGCTTAGCTTAGTCTGTAACTTGAAAACTATGTACCGTATGGCCCTATAAACTGTGTTGGGATGAAAGCTAGCCACTTTGAGCATTGTGGCAAGAGCTGGGCAGTTTGGGACAACAGGAACGAACAGGGCCAAAATGTCACTTTCACAGTCCCAAAGTGCCATTTTCACAGTAAAAAGGCCTGGTTCACTTTTGCTTAGCTTAGTCTGTAACTTGAAAACTATGTACCGTATGGCCCTATAAACTGTGTTGGGATGAAAGCTAGCCACTTTGAGCAATGTGGGAAGTGCTGGGGCAGTTTGGGACAACAGGGCCAAAATGTCACTTTCACAGTCCCAAAGTGCCATTTTCACAGTAAAAAGGCCTGGTTCACTTTTGCTTAGCTTAGTCTGTAACTTGAAAACTATGTACCGTATGGCCCTATAAACTGTGTTGGGATGAAAGCTAGCCACTTTGAGCAATGTGGGAAGTGCTGGGGCAGTTTGGACAACAGGGCCAAAATGTCACTTTCACAGTCCCAAAGTGCCGTTTTCACAGTAAAAAAAAAAGATTCATTTTGCTTAGCTTAGTCTGTAACTTGAAAACTATGTACCGTATGGCCCTATAAACTGTGTTGGGATGAAAGCTAGCCACTTTGAGCAATGTGGGAAGTGCTGGGGCAGTTTGGGACAACAGGGCCAAATTGTCACTTTCACAGTCCCAAAGTGCCATTTTCACAGTAAAAAGGCCTGGTTCACTTTTGCTTAGCTTAGTCTGTAACTTGAAAACTATGTACCGTATGGCCCTATAAACTGTGTTGGGATGAAAGCTAGCCACTTTGAGCAATGTGGGAAGTGCTGGGGCAGTTTGGGACAACAGGGCCAAAATGTCACTTTCACAGTCCCAAAGTGCCATTTTCACAGTAAAAAGGCCTGGTTCACTTTTGCTTAGCTTAATCTGTAACTTGAAAACTATGTACCGTATGGCCCTATAAACTGTGTTGGGATGAAAGCTAGCCACTTTGAGCAGTGTGGGAAGTGCTGGGGCAGTTTGGGACAACAGGGCCAAAATGTCACTTTCACAGTCCCAAAGTGCCATTTTCACAGTAAAAAGGCCTGGTTCACTTTTGCTTAGCTTAGTCTGTAACTTGAAAACTATGTACCGTATGGCCCTATAAACTGTGTTGGGATGAAAGCTAGCCACTTTGAGCATTGTGGCAAGAGCTGGGGCAGTTTGGGACAACAGGGAACGAACAGGGCCAAAATGTCACTTTCACAGTCCCAAAGTGCCATTTTCACAGTAAAAAGGCCTGGTTCACTTTTGCTTAGCTTAGTCTGTAACTTGAAAACTATGTACCGTATGGCCCTATAAACTGTGTTGGGATGAAAGCTAGCCACTTTGAGCAATGTGGGAAGTGCTGGGGCAGTTTGGGACAACAGGGCCAAAATGTCACTTTCACAGTCCCAAAGTGCCATTTTCACAGTAAAAAGGCCTGGTTCACTTTTGCTTAGCTTAGTCTGTAACTTGAAAACTATGTACCGTATGGCCCTATAAACTGTGTTGGGATGAAAGCTAGCCACTTTGAGCAATGTGGGAAGTGCTGGGGCAGTTTGGGACAACAGGGCCAAAATGTCACTTTCACAGTCCCAAAGTGCCATTTTCACAGTAAAAAGGCCTGGTTCACTTTGCTTAGCTTAGTCTGTAACTTGAAAACTATGTACCGTATGGCCCTATAAACTGTGTTGGGATGAAAGCTAGCCACTTTGAGCAATGTGGGAAGTGCTGGGGCAGTTTGGGACAACAGGGCCAAAATGTCACTTTCACAGTCCCAAAGTGCCGTTTTCACAGTAAAAAAAAAAGATTCATTTTGCTTAGCTTAGTCTGTAACTTGAAAACTATGTACCGTATGGCCCTATAAACTGTGTTGGGATGAAAGCTAGCCACTTTGAGCAATGTGGGAAGTGCTGGGGCAGTTTGGGACAACAGGGCCAAAATGTCACTTTCACAGTCCCAAAGTGCCATTTTCACAGTAAAAAGGCCTGGTTCACTTTTGCTTAGCTTAGTCTGTAACTTGAAAACTATGTACCGTATGGCCCTATAAACTGTGTTGGGATGAAAGCTAGCCACTTTGAGCAGTGTGGGAAGTGCTGGGGCAGTTTGGGACAACAGGGCCAAAATGTCACTTTCACAGTCCCAAAGTGCCATTTTCACAGTAAAAAGGCCTGGTTCACTTTTGCTTAGCTTAGTCTGTAACTTGAAAACTATGTACCGTATGGCCCTATAAACTGTGTTGGGATGAAAGCTAGCCACTTTGAGCATTGTGGCAAGAGCTGGGGCAGTTTGGGACAACAGGGAACGAACAGGGCCAAAATGTCACTTTCACAGTCCCAAAGTGCCATTTTCACAGTAAAAAGGCCTGGTTCACTTTTGCTTAGCTTAGTCTGTAACTTGAAAACTATGTACCGTATGGCCCTATAAACTGTGTTGGGATGAAAGCTAGCCACTTTGAGCAATGTGGGAAGTGCTGGGGCAGTTTGGGACAACAGGGCCAAAATGTCACTTTCACAGTCCCAAAGTGCCATTTTCACAGTAAAAAGGCCTGGTTCACTTTTGCTTAGCTTAGTCTGTAACTTGAAAACTATGTACCGTATGGCCCTATAAACTGTGTTGGGATGAAAGCTAGCCACTTTGAGCAATGTGGAAGTGCTGGGGCAGTTTGGGACAACAGGGCCAAAATGTCACTTTCACAGTCCCAAAGTGCCGTTTTCACAGTAAAAAAAAAAAGATTCATTTTGCTTAGCTTAGTCTGTAACTTGAAAACTATGTACCGTATGGCCCTATAAACTGTGTTGGGATGAAAGCTAGCCACTTTGAGCAATGTGGGAAGTGCTGGGGCAGTTTGGGACAACAGGGCCAAAATGTCACTTTCACAGTCCCAAAGTGCCATTTTCACAGTAAAAAGGCCTGGTTCACTTTTGCTTAGCTTAGTCTGTAACTTGAAAACTATGTACCGTATGGCCCTATAAACTGTGTTGGGATGAAAGCTAGCCACTTTGAGCAATGTGGGAAGTGCTGGGGCAGTTTGGGACAACAGGGCCAAAATGTCACTTTCACAGTCCCAAAGTGCCATTTTCACAGTAAAAAGGCCTGGTTCACTTTTGCTTAGCTTAGTCTGTAACTTGAAAACTATGTACCGTATGGCCCTATAAACTGTGTTGGGATGAAAGCTAGCCACTTTGAGCAATGTGGGAAGTGCTGGGGCAGTTTGGGACAACAGGGCCAAAATGTCACTTTCACAGTCCCAAAGTGCCAATTTCACAGTAAAAAAAAACAGATTAATTTTGCTTAGCTTAGTCTGTAACTTGAAAACTATGTACCGTATGGCCCTATAAACTGTGTTGGGATGAAAGCTAGCCACTTTGAGCAATGTGGGAAGTGCTGGGGCAGTTTGGGACAACAGGGCCAAAATGTCACTTTCACAGTCCCAAAGTGCCATTTTCACAGTAAAAAGGCCTGGTTCACTTTTGCTTAGCTTAGTCTGTAACTTGAAAACTATGTACCGTATGGCCCTATAAACTGTGTTGGGATGAAAGCTAGCCACTTTGAGCAATGTGGGAAGTGCTGGGGCAGTTTGGGACAACAGGGCCAAAATGTCACTTTCACAGTCCCAAAGTGCCATTTTCACAGTAAAAAAAAACAGATTAATTTTGCTTAGCTTAGTCTGTAACTTGAAAACTATGTACCGTATGGCCCTATAAACTGTGTTGGGATGAAAGCTAGCCACTTTGAGCAATGTGGGAAGTGCTGGGGGCAGTTTGGGACAACAGGGCCAAAATGTCACTTTCACAGTCCCAAAGTGCCGTTTTCACAGTAAAAAAAAAAAGATTCATTTTGCTTAGCTTTGTCTGTAACTTGAAAACTATGTACCGTATGGCCCTATAAACTGTGTTGGGATGAAAGCTAGCCACTTTGAGCAATGTGGGAAGTGCTGGGGCAGTTTGGGACAACAGGGCCAAAATGTCACTTTCACAGTCCCAAAGTGCCATTTTCACAGTAAAAAGGCCTGGTTCACTTTTGCTTAGCTTAGTCTGTAACTTGAAAACTATGTACCGTATGGCCCTATAAACTGTGTTGGGATGAAAGCTAGCCACTTTGAGCAATGTGGGAAGTGCTGGGCAGTTTGGGACAACAGGGCCAAAATGTCACTTTCACAGTCCCAAAGTGCCATTTTCACAGTAAAAAGGCCTGGTTCACTTTTGCTTAGCTTAGTCTGTAACTTGAAAACTATGTACCGTATGGCCCTATAAACTGTGTTGGGATGAAAGCTAGCCACTTTGAGCATTGTGGCAAGAGCTGGGGCAGTTTGGGACAACAGGGAACGAACAGGGCCAAAATGTCACTTTCACAGTTCCAAAGTGCCATTTTCACAGTAAAAAGGCCTGGTTCACTTTTGCTTAGCTTAGTCTGTATTAGTCTGTAACTTGAAAACTATGTACCGTATGGCCCTATAAACTGTGTTGGGATGAAAGCTAGCCACTTTGAGCAATGTGGGAAGTGCTGGGGCAGTTTGGGACAACAGGGCCAAAATGTCACTTTCACAGTCCCAAAGTGCCATTTTCACAGTAAAAAGGCCTGGTTCACTTTTGCTTAGCTTAGTCTGTAACTTGAAAACTATGTACCGTATGGCCCTATAAACTGTGTTGGGATGAAAGCTAGCCACTTTGAGCAATGTGGGAAGTGCTGGGGCAGTTTGGGACAACAGGGCCAAAATGTCACTTTCACAGTCCCAAAGTGCCATTTTCACAGTAAAAAGGCCTGGTTCACTTTTGCTTAGCTTAGTCTGTAACTTGAAAACTATGTACCGTATGGCCCTATAAACTGTGTTGGGATGAAAGCTAGCCACTTTGAGCAATGTGGGAAGTGCTGGGGCAGTTTGGGACAACAGGGCCAAAATGTCACTTTCACAGTCCCAAAGTGCCATTTTCACAGTAAAAAGGCCTGGTTCACTTTTGCTTAGCTTAGTCTGTAACTTGAAAACTATGTACCGTATGGCCCTATAAACTGTGTTGGGATGAAAGCTAGCCACTTTGAGCAATGTGGGAAGTGCTGGGGCAGTTTGGGACAACAGGGCCAAAATGTCACTTTCACAGTCCCAAAGTGCCATTTTCACAGTAAAAAGGCCTGGTTCACTTTTGCTTAGCTTAGTCTGTAACTTGAAAACTATGTACCGTATGGCCCTATAAACTGTGTTGGGATGAAAGCTAGCCACTTTGAGCAATGTGGGAAGTGCTGGGGCAGTTTGGGACAACAGGGCCAAAATGTCACTTTCACAGTCCCAAAGTGCCGTTTTCACAGTAAAAAAAAAAAGATTCATTTTGCTTAGCTTAGTCTGTAACTTGAAAACTATGTACCGTATGGCCCTATAAACTGTGTTGGGATGAAAGCTAGCCACTTTGAGCAATGTGGGAAGTGCTGGGGCAGTTTGGGACAACAGGGCCAAAATGTCACTTTCAAAGTCCCAAAGTGCCATTTTCACAGTAAAAAGGCCTGGTTCACTTTTGCTTAGCTTAGTCTGTAACTTGAAAACTATGTACCGTATGGCCCTATAAGCTGTGTTGGGATGAAAGCTAGCCACTTTGAGCAATGTGGGAAGTGCTGGGGCAGTTTGGGACAACAGGGCCAAAATGTCACTTTCACAGTCCCAAAGTGCCATTTTCACAGTAAAAAGGCCTGGTTCACTTTTGCTTAGCTTAGTCTGTAACTTGAAAACTATGTACCGTATGGCCCTATAAACTGTGTTGGGATGAAAGCTAGCCACTTTGAGCAGTGTGGGAAGTGCTGGGGCAGTTTGGGACAACAGGGCCAAAATGTCACTTTCACAGTCCCAAAGTGCCATTTTCACAGTAAAAAGGCCTGGTTCACTTTTGCTTAGCTTAGTCTGTAACTTGAAAACTATGTACCGTATGGCCCTATAAACTGTGTTGGGATGAAAGCTAGCCACTTTGAGCATTGTGGCAAGAGCTGGGGCAGTTTGGGACAACAGGGAACGAACAGGGCCAAAATGTCACTTTCACAGTCCCAAAGTGCCATTTTCACAGTAAAAAGGCCTGGTTCACTTTTGCTTAGCTTAGTCTGTAACTTGAAAACTATGTACCGTATGGCCCTATAAACTGTGTTGGGATGAAAGCTAGCCACTTTGAGCAATGTGGGAAGTGCTGGGGCAGTTTGGGACAACAGGGCCAAAATGTCACTTTCACAGTCCCAAAGTGCCATTTTCACAGTAAAAAGGCCTGGTTCACTTTTGCTTAGCTTAGTCTGTAACTTGAAAACTATGTACCGTATGGCCCTATAAACTGTGTTGGGATGAAAGCTAGCCACTTTGAGCAATGTGGGAAGTGCTGGGGCAGTTTGGGACAACAGGGCCAAAATGTCACTTTCACAGTCCCAAAGTGCCATTTTCACAGTAAAAAGGCCTGGTTCACTTTTGCTTAGCTTAGTCTGTAACTTGAAAACTATGTACCGTATGGCCCTATAAACTGTGTTGGGATGAAAGCTAGCCACTTTGAGCAATGTGGGAAGTGCTGGGGCAGTTTGGGACAACAGGGCCAAAATGTCACTTTCACAGTCCCAAAGTGCCATTTTCACAGTAAAAAGGCCTGGTTCACTTTTGCTTAGCTTAGTCTGTAACTTGAAAACTATGTACCGTATGGCCCTATAAACTGTGTTGGGATGAAAGCTAGCCACTTTGAGCAGTGTGGGAAGTGCTGGGGCAGTTTGGGACAACAGGGCCAAAATGTCACTTTCACAGTCCCAAAGTGCCATTTTCACAGTAAAAAGGCCTGGTTCACTTTTGCTTAGCTTAGTCTGTAACTTGAAAACTATGTACCGTATGGCCCTATAAACTGTGTTGGGATGAAAGCTAGCCACTTTGAGCATTGTGGCAAGAGCTGGGGCAGTTTGGGACAACAGGGAACGAACAGGGCCAAAATGTCACTTTCACAGTCCCAAAGTGCCATTTTCACAGTAAAAAGGCCTGGTTCACTTTTGCTTAGCTTAGTCTGTAACTTGAAAACTATGTACCGTATGGCCCTATAAACTGTGTTGGGATGAAAGCTAGCCACTTTGAGCAATGTGGGAAGTGCTGGGGCAGTTTGGGACAACAGGGCCAAAATGTCACTTTCACAGTCCCAAAGTGCCATTTTCACAGTAAAAAGGCCTGGTTCACTTTTGCTTAGCTTAGTCTGTAACTTGAAAACTATGTACCGTATGGCCCTATAAACTGTGTTGGGATGAAAGCTAGCCACTTTGAGCAATGTGGGAAGTGCTGGGGCAGTTTGGGACAACAGGGCCAAAATGTCACTTTCACAGTCCCAAAGTGCCATTTTCACAGTAAAAAGGCCTGGTTCACTTTTGCTTAGCTTAGTCTGTAACTTGAAAACTATGTACCGTATGGCCCTATAAACTGTGTTGGGATGAAAGCTAGCCACTTTGAGCAATGTGGGAAGTGCTGGGGCAGTTTGGGACAACAGGGCCAAAATGTCACTTTCACAGTCCCAAAGTGCCATTTTCACAGTAAAAAGGCCTGGTTCACTTTTGCTTAGCTTAGTCTGTAACTTGAAAACTATGTACCGTATGGCCCTATAAACTGTGTTGGGATGAAAGCTAGCCACTTTGAGCAATGTGGGAAGTGCTGGGGCAGTTTGGGACAACAGGGCCAAAATGTCACTTTCACAGTCCCAAAGTGCCATTTTCACAGTAAAAAGGCCTGGTTCACTTTTGCTTAGCTTAGTCTGTAACTTGAAAACTATGTACCGTATGGCCCTATAAACTGTGTTGGGATGAAAGCTAGCCACTTTGAGCATTGTGGCAAGAGCTGGGGCAGTTTGGGACAACAGGGAACGAACAGGGCCAAAATGTCACTTTCACAGTCCCAAAGTGCCATTTTCACAGTAAAAAGGCCTGGTTCACTTTTGCTTAGCTTAGTCTGTAACTTGAAAACTATGTACCGTATGGCCCTATAAACTGTGTTGGGATGAAAGCTAGCCACTTTGAGCAATGTGGGAAGTGCTGGGGCAGTTTGGGACAACAGGGCCAAAATGTCACTTTCACAGTCCCAAAGTGCCATTTTCACAGTAAAAAGGCCTGGTTCACTTTTGCTTAGCTTAGTCTGTAACTTGAAAACTATGTACCGTATGGCCCTATAAACTGTGTTGGGATGAAAGCTAGCCACTTTGAGCAATGTGGGAAGTGCTGGGGCAGTTTGGGACAACAGGGCCAAAATGTCACTTTCACAGTCCCAAAGTGCCATTTTCACAGTAAAAAGGCCTGGTTCACTTTTGCTTAGCTTAGTCTGTAACTTGAAAACTATGTACCGTATGGCCCTATAAACTGTGTTGGGATGAAAGCTAGCCACTTTGAGCAATGTGGGAGTGCTGGGGCAGTTTGGACAACAGGGCCAAAATGTCACTTTCACAGTCCCAAAGTGCCATTTTCACAGTAAAAAGGCCTGGTTCACTTTTGCTTAGCTTAGTCTGTAACTTGAAAACTATGTACCGTATGGCCCTATAAACTGTGTTGGGATGAAAGCTAGCCACTTTGAGCAATGTGGGAAGTGCTGGGGCAGTTTGGGACAACAGGGCCAAAATGTCACTTTCACAGTCCCAAAGTGCCGTTTTCACAGTAAAAAAAAAAGATTCATTTTGCTTAGCTTAGTCTGTAACTTGAAAACTATGTACCGTATGGCCCTATAAACTGTGTTGGGATGAAAGCTAGCCACTTTGAGCAATGTGGGAAGTGCTGGGGCAGTTTGGGACAACAGGGCCAAAATGTCACTGTCACAGTCCCAAAGTGCCATTTTCACAGTAAAAAGGCCTGGTTCACTTTTGCTTAGCTTAGTCTGTAACTTGAAAACTATGTACCGTATGGCCCTATAAACTGTGTTGGGATGAAAGCTAGCCACTTTGAGCAATGTGGGAAGTGCTGGGGCAGTTTGGGACAACAGGGCCAAAATGTCACTTTCACAGTCCCAAAGTGCCATTTTCACAGTAAAAAGGCCTGGTTCACTTTTGCTTAGCTTAGTCTGTAACTTGAAAACTATGTACCGTATGGCCCTATAAACTGTGTTGGGATGAAAGCTAGCCACTTTGAGCAGTGTGGGAAGTGCTGGGGCAGTTTGGGACAACAGGGCCAAAATGTCACTTTCACAGTCCCAAAGTGCCATTTTCACAGTAAAAAGGCCTGGTTCACTTTTGCTTAGCTTAGTCTGTAACTTGAAAACTATGTACCGTATGGCCCTATAAACTGTGTTGGGATGAAAGCTAGCCACTTTGAGCATTGTGGCAAGAGCTGGGGCAGTTTGGGACAACAGGGAACGAACAGGGCCAAAATGTCACTTTCACAGTCCCAAAGTGCCATTTTCACAGTAAAAAGGCCTGGTTCACTTTTGCTTAGCTTAGTCTGTAACTTGAAAACTATGTACCGTATGGCCCTATAAACTGTGTTGGGATGAAAGCTAGCCACTTTGAGCAATGTGGGAAGTGCTGGGGCAGTTTGGGACAACAGCGCCAAAATGTCACTTTCACAGTCCCAAAGTGCCATTTTCACAGTAAAAAGGCCTGGTTCACTTTTGCTTAGCTTAGTCTGTAACTTGAAAACTATGTACCGTATGGCCCTATAAACTGTGTTGGGATGAAAGCTAGCCACTTTGAGCAATGTGGGAAGTGCTGGGGCAGTTTGGGACAACAGGGCCAAAATGTCACTTTCACAGTCCCAAAGTGCCATTTTCACAGTAAAAAGGCCTGGTTCACTTTTGCTTAGCTTAGTCTGTAACTTGAAAACTATGTACCGTATGGCCCTATAAACTGTGTTGGGATGAAAGCTAGCCACTTTGAGCAATGTGGGAAGTGCTGGGGCAGTTTGGGACAACAGGGCCAAAATGTCACTTTCACAGTCCCAAAGTGCCATTTTCACAGTAAAAAGGCCTGGTTCACTTTTGCTTAGCTTAGTCTGTAACTTGAAAACTATGTACCGTATGGCCCTATAAACTGTGTTGGGATGAAAGCTAGCCACTTTGAGCAATGTGGGAAGTGCTGGGGCAGTTTGGGACAACAGGGCCAAAATGTCACTTTCACAGTCCCAAAGTGCCATTTTCACAGTAAAAAGGCCTGGTTCACTTTTGCTTAGCTTAGTCTGTAACTTGAAAACTATGTACCGTATGGCCCTATAAACTGTGTTGGGATGAAAGCTAGCCACTTTGAGCATTGTGGCAAGAGCTGGGGCAGTTTGGGACAACAGGGAACGAACAGGGCCAAAATGTCACTTTCACAGTCCCAAAGTGCCATTTTCACAGTAAAAAGGCCTGGTTCACTTTTGCTTAGCTTAGTCTGTAACTTGAAAACTATGTACCGTATGGCCCTATAAACTGTGTTGGGATGAAAGCTAGCCACTTTGAGCAATGTGGGAAGTGCTGGGGCAGTTTGGGACAACAGGGCCAAAATGTCACTTTCACAGTCCCAAAGTGCCATTTTCACAGTAAAAAGGCCTGGTTCACTTTTGCTTAGCTTAGTCTGTAACTTGAAAACTATGTACCGTATGGCCCTATAAACTGTGTTGGGATGAAAGCTAGCCACTTTGAGCAATGTGGGAAGTGCTGGGGCAGTTTGGGACAACAGGGCCAAAATGTCACTTTCACAGTCCCAAAGTGCCATTTTCACAGTAAAAAGGCCTGGTTCACTTTTGCTTAGCTTAGTCTGTAACTTGAAAACTATGTACCGTATGGCCCTATAAACTGTGTTGGGATGAAAGCTAGCCACTTTGAGCAATGTGGGAAGTGCTGGGGCAGTTTGGGACAACAGGGCCAAAATGTCACTTTCACAGTCCCAAAGTGCCATTTTCACAGTAAAAAGGCCTGGTTCACTTTTGCTTAGCTTAGTCTGTAACTTGAAAACTATGTACCGTATGGCCCTATAAACTGTGTTGGGATGAAAGCTAGCCACTTTGAGCATTGTGGCAAGAGCTGGGGCAGTTTGGGACAACAGGGAACGAACAGGGCCAAAATGTCACTTTCACAGTCCCAAAGTGCCATTTTCACAGTAAAAAGGCCTGGTTCACTTTTGCTTAGCTTAGTCTGTAACTTGAAAACTATGTACCGTATGGCCCTATAAACTGTGTTGGATGAAAGCTAGCCACTTTGAGCAATGTGGGAAGTGCTGGGGCAGTTTGGGACAACAGGGCCAAAATGTCACTTTCACAGTCCCAAAGTGCCATTTTCACAGTAAAAAGGCCTGGTTCACTTTTGCTTAGCTTAGTCTGTAACTTGAAAACTATGTACCGTATGGCCCTATAAACTGTGTTGGGATGAAAGCTAGCCACTTTGAGCAATGTGGGAAGTGCTGGGGCAGTTTGGGACAACAGGGCCAAAATGTCACTTTCACAGTCCCAAAGTGCCATTTTCACAGTAAAAAGGCCTGGTTCACTTTTGCTTAGCTTAGTCTGTAACTTGAAAACTATGTACCGTATGGCCCTATAAACTGTGTTGGGATGAAAGCTAGCCACTTTGAGCAATGTGGGAAGTGCTGGGGCAGTTTGGGACAACAGGGCCAAAATGTCACTTTCACAGTCCCAAAGTGCCGTTTTCACAGTAAAAAAAAAAGATTCATTTTGCTTAGCTTAGTCTGTAACTTGAAAACTATGTACCGTATGGCCCTATAAACTGTGTTGGGATGAAAGCTAGCCACTTTGAGCAATGTGGGAAGTGCTGGGGCAGTTTGGGACAACAGGGCCAAAATGTCACTTTCACAGTCCCAAAGTGCCATTTTCACAGTAAAAAGGCCTGGTTCACTTTTGCTTAGCTTAGTCTGTAACTTGAAAACTATGTACCGTATGGCCCTATAAACTGTGTTGGGATGAAAGCTAGCCACTTTGAGCAATGTGGGAAGTGCTGGGGCAGTTTGGGACAACAGGGCCAAAATGTCACTTTCACAGTCCCAAAGTGCCATTTTCACAGTAAAAAGGCCTGGTTCACTTTTGCTTAGCTTAGTCTGTAACTTGAAAACTATGTACCGTATGGCCCTATAAACTGTGTTGGGATGAAAGCTAGCCACTTTGAGCATTGTGGCAAGAGCTGGGGCAGTTTGGGACAACAGGGAACGAACAGGGCCAAAATGTCACTTTCACAGTCCCAAAGTGCCATTTTCACAGTAAAAAGGCCTGGTTCACTTTTGCTTAGCTTAGTCTGTAACTTGAAAACTATGTACCGTATGGCCCTATAAACTGTGTTGGGATGAAAGCTAGCCACTTTGAGCAATGTGGGAAGTGCTGGGGCAGTTTGGGACAACAGGGCCAAAATGTCACTTTCACAGTCCCAAAGTGCCATTTTCACAGTAAAAAGGCCTGGTTCACTTTTGCTTAGCTTAGTCTGTAACTTGAAAACTATGTACCGTATGGCCCTATAAACTGTGTTGGGATGAAAGCTAGCCACTTTGAGCAATGTGGGAAGTGCTGGGGCAGTTTGGGACAACAGGGCCAAAATGTCACTTTCACAGTCCCAAAGTGCCATTTTCACAGTAAAAAGGCCTGGTTCACTTTTGCTTAGCTTAGTCTGTAACTTGAAAACTATGTACCGTATGGCCCTATAAACTGTGTTGGGATGAAAGCTAGCCACTTTGAGCAATGTGGGAAGTGCTGGGGCAGTTTGGGACAACAGGGCCAAAATGTCACTTTCACAGTCCCAAAGTGCCATTTTCACAGTAAAAAGGCCTGGTTCACTTTTGCTTAGCTTAGTCTGTAACTTGAAAACTATGTACCGTATGGCCCTATAAACTGTGTTGGGATGAAAGCTAGCCACTTTGAGCAATGTGGGAAGTGCTGGGGCAGTTTGGGACAACAGGGCCAAAATGTCACTTTCACAGTCCCAAAGTGCCGTTTTCACAGTAAAAAAAAAGATTCATTTTGCTTAGCTTAGTCTGTAACTTGAAAACTATGTACCGTATGGCCCTATAAACTGTGTTGGGATGAAAGCTAGCCACTTTGAGCAATGTGGGAAGTGCTGGGGCAGTTTGGGACAACAGGGCCAAAATGTCACTTTCACAGTCCCAAAGTGCAATTTTCACAGTAAAAAGGCCTGGTTCACTTTTGCTTAGCTTAGTCTGTAACTTGAAAACTATGTACCGTATGGCCCTATAAACTGTGTTGGGATGAAAGCTAGCCACTTTGAGCAATGTGGGAAGTGCTGGGGCAGTTTGGGACAACAGGGCCAAAATGTCACTTTCACAGTCCCAAAGTGCCATTTTCACAGTAAAAAGGCCTGGTTCACTTTTGCTTAGCTTAGTCTGTAACTTGAAAACTATGTACCGTATGGCCCTATAAACTGTGTTGGGATGAAAGCTAGCCACTTTGAGCATTGTGGCAAGAGCTGGGGCAGTTTGGGACAACAGGGAACGAACAGGGCCAAAATGTCACTTTCACAGTCCCAAAGTGCCATTTTCACAGTAAAAAGGCCTGGTTCACTTTTGCTTAGCTTAGTCTGTAACTTGAAAACTATGTACCGTATGGCCCTATAAACTGTGTTGGGATGAAAGCTAGCCACTTTGAGCAATGTGGGAAGTGCTGGGGCAGTTTGGGACAACAGGGCCAAAATGTCACTTTCACAGTCCCAAAGTGCCATTTTCACAGTAAAAAGGCCTGGTTCACTTTTGCTTAGCTTAGTCTGTAACTTGAAAACTATGTACCGTATGGCCCTATAAACTGTGTTGGGATGAAAGCTAGCCACTTTGAGCAATGTGGGAAGTGCTGGGGCAGTTTGGGACAACAGGGCCAAAATGTCACTTTCACAGTCCCAAAGTGCCATTTTCACAGTAAAAAGGCCTGGTTCACTTTTGCTTAGCTTAGTCTGTAACTTGAAAACTATGTACCGTATGGCCCTATAAACTGTGTTGGGATGAAAGCTAGCCACTTTGAGCAATGTGGGAAGTGCTGGGGCAGTTTGGGACAACAGGGCCAAAATGTCACTTTCACAGTCCCAAAGTGCCGTTTTCACAGTAAAAAAAAAAAGATTCATTTTGCTTAGCTTAGTCTGTAACTTGAAAACTATGTACCGTATGGCCCTATAAACTGTGTTGGGATGAAAGCTAGCCACTTTGAGCAATGTGGGAAGTGCTGGGGCAGTTTGGGACAACAGGGCCAAAATGTCACTTTCACAGTCCCAAAGTGCCATTTTCACAGTAAAAAGGCCTGGTTCACTTTTGCTTAGCTTAGTCTGTAACTTGAAAACTATGTACCGTATGGCCCTATAAACTGTGTTGGGATGAAAGCTAGCCACTTTGAGCAATGTGGGAAGTGCTGGGGCAGTTTGGGACAACAGGGCCAAAATGTCACTTTCACAGTCCCAAAGTGCCATTTTCACAGTAAAAAAAAACAGATTCATTTTGCTTAGCTTAGTCTGTAACTTGAAAACTATGTACCGTATGGCCCTATAAACTGTGTTGGGATGAAAGCTAGCCACTTTGAGCAATGTGGGAAGTGCTGGGGCAGTTTGGGACAACAGGGCCAAAATGTCACTTTCACAGTCCCAAAGTGCCATTTTCACAGTAAAAAGGCCTGGTTCACTTTTGCTTAGCTTAGTCTGTAACTTGAAAACTATGTACCGTATGGCCCTATAAACTGTGTTGGGATGAAAGCTAGCCACTTTGAGCAATGTGGGAAGTGCTGGGGCAGTTTGGGACAACAGGGCCAAAATGTCACTTTCACAGTCCCAAAGTGCCATTTTCACAGTAAAAAAAACAGATTCATTTTGCTTAGCTTAGTCTGTAACTTGAAAACTATGTACCGTATGGCCCTATAAACTGTGTTGGGATGAAAGCTAGCCACTTTGAGCAATGTGGGAAGTGCTGGGGCAGTTTGGGACAACAGGGCCAAAATGTCACTTTCACAGTCCCAAAGTGCCGTTTTCACAGTAAAAAAAAAAAGATTTCATTTTGCTTAGCTTTGTCTGTAACTTGAAAACTATGTACCGTATGGCCCTATAAACTGTGTTGGGATGAAAGCTAGCCACTTTGAGCAATGTGGGAAGTGCTGGGGCAGTTTGGGACAACAGGGCCAAAATGTCACTTTCACAGTCCCAAAGTGCCATTTTCACAGTAAAAAGGCCTGGTTCACTTTTGCTTAGCTTAGTCTGTAACTTGAAAACTATGTACCGTATGGCCCTATAAACTGTGTTGGGATGAAAGCTAGCCACTTTGAGCAATGTGGGAAGTGCTGGGGCAGTTTGGGACAACAGGGCCAAAATGTCACTTTCACAGTCCCAAAGTGCCATTTTCACAGTAAAAAGGCCTGGTTCACTTTTGCTTAGCTTAGTCTGTAACTTGAAAACTATGTACCGTATGGCCCTATAAACTGTGTTGGGATGAAAGCTAGCCACTTTGAGCAATGTGGGAAGTGCTGGGGCAGTTTGGGACAACAGGGCCAAAATGTCACTTTCACAGTCCCAAAGTGCCATTTTCACAGTAAAAAGGCCTGGTTCACTTTTGCTTAGCTTAGTCTGTAACTTGAAAACTATGTACCGTATGGCCCTATAAACTGTGTTGGGATGAAAGCTAGCCACTTTGAGCAATGTGGGAAGTGCTGGGGCAGTTTGGGACAACAGGGCCAAAATGTCACTTTCACAGTCCCAAAGTGCCGTTTTCACAGTAAAAAAAAAAAGATTCATTTTGCTTAGCTTTGTCTGTAACTTGAAAACTATGTACCGTATGGCCCTATAAACTGTGTTGGGATGAAAGCTAGCCACTTTGAGCAATGTGGGAAGTGCTGGGGCAGTTTGGGACAACAGGGCCAAAATGTCACTTTCACAGTCCCAAAGTGCCATTTTCACAGTAAAAAGGCCTGGTTCACTTTTGCTTAGCTTAGTCTGTAACTTGAAAACTATGTACCGTATGGCCCTATAAACTGTGTTGGGATGAAAGCTAGCCACTTTGAGCAATGTGGGAAGTGCTGGGGCAGTTTGGGACAACAGGGCCAAAATGTCACTTTCACAGTCCCAAAGTGCCATTTTCACAGTAAAAAGGCCTGGTTCACTTTTGCTTAGCTTAGTCTGTAACTTGAAAACTATGTACCGTATGGCCCTATAAACTGTGTTGGGATGAAAGCTAGCCACTTTGAGCAATGTGGGAAGTGCTGGGGCAGTTTGGGACAACAGGGCCAAAATGTCACTTTCACAGTCCCAAAGTGCCATTTTCACAGTAAAAAGGCCTGGTTCACTTTTGCTTAGCTTAGTCTGTAACTTGAAAACTATGTACCGTATGGCCCTATAAACTGTGTTGGGAATGAAAGCTAGCCACTTTGAGCAATGTGGGAAGTGCTGGGGCAGTTTGGGACAACAGGGCCAAAATGTCACTTTCACAGTCCCAAAGTGCCATTTTCACAGTAAAAAAAACAGATTCATTTTGCTTAGCTTAGTCTGTAACTTGAAAACTATGTACCGTATGGCCCTATAAACTGTGTTGGGATGAAAGCTAGCCACTTTGAGCAATGTGGGAAGTGCTGGGGCAGTTTGGGACAACAGGGCCAAAATGTCACTTTCACAGTCCCAAAGTGCCGTTTTCACAGTAAAAAAGAAAGATTCACTTTTGCTTAGCTTTGTCTGTAACTTGAAAACTATGTACCGTATGGCCCTATAAACTGTGTTGGGATGAAAGCTAGCCACTTTGAGCAATGTGGGAAGTGCTGGGGCAGTTTGGGACAACAGGGCCAAAATGTCACTTTCACAGTCCCAAAGTGCCATTTTCACAGTAAAAAGGCCTGGTTCACTTTTGCTTAGCTTAGTCTGTAACTTGAAAACTATGTACCGTATGGCCCTATAAACTGTGTTGGGATGAAAGCTAGCCACTTTGAGCAATGTGGGAAGTGCTGGGGCAGTTTGGGACAACAGGGCCAAAATGTCACTTTCACAGTCCCAAAGTGCCATTTTCACAGTAAAAAGGCCTGGTTCACTTTTGCTTAGCTTAGTCTGTAACTTGAAAACTATGTACCGTATGGCCCTATAAACTGTGTTGGGATGAAAGCTAGCCACTTTGAGCAATGTGGGAAGTGCTGGGGCAGTTTGGGACAACAGGGCCAAAATGTCACTTTCACAGTCCCAAAGTGCCATTTTCACAGTAAAAAGGCCTGGTTCACTTTTGCTTAGCTTAGTCTGTAACTTGAAAACTATGTACCGTATGGCCCTATAAACTGTGTTGGGATGAAAGCTAGCCACTTTGAGCAATGTGGGAAGTGCTGGGGCAGTTTGGGACAACAGGGCCAAAATGTCACTTTCACAGTCCCAAAGTGCCATTTTCACAGTAAAAAGGCCTGGTTCACTTTTGCTTAGCTTAGTCTGTAACTTGAAAACTATGTACCGTATGGCCCTATAAACTGTGTTGGGATGAAAGCTAGCCACTTTGAGCAATGTGGGAAGTGCTGGGGCAGTTTGGGACAACAGGGCCAAAATGTCACTTTCACAGTCCCAAAGTGCCATTTTCACAGTAAAAAGGCCTGGTTCACTTTTGCTTAGCTTAGTCTGTAACTTGAAAACTATGTACCGTATGGCCCTATAAACTGTGTTGGGATGAAAGCTAGCCACTTTGAGCAATGTGGGAAGTGCTGGGGCAGTTTGGGACAACAGGGCCAAAATGTCACTTTCACAGTCCCAAAGTGCCATTTTCACAGTAAAAAGGCCTGGTTCACTTTTGCTTAGCTTAGTCTGTAACTTGAAAACTATGTACCGTATGGCCCTATAAACTGTGTTGGGATGAAAGCTAGCCACTTTGAGCAATGTGGGAAGTGCTGGGGCAGTTTGGGACAACAGGGCCAAAATGTCACTTTCACAGTCCCAAAGTGCCATTTTCACAGTAAAAAGGCCTGGTTCACTTTTGCTTAGCTTAGTCTGTAACTTGAAAACTATGTACCGTATGGCCCTATAAACTGTGTTGGGATGAAAGCTAGCCACTTTGAGCAATGTGGGAAGTGCTGGGGCAGTTTGGGACAACAGGGCCAAAATGTCACTTTCACAGTCCCAAAGTGCCATTTTCACAGTAAAAAGGCCTGGTTCACTTTTGCTTAGCTTAGTCTGTAACTTGAAAACTATGTACCGTATGGCCCTATAAACTGTGTTGGGATGAAAGCTAGCCACTTTGAGCAATGTGGGAAGTGCTGGGGCAGTTTGGGACAACAGGGCCAAAATGTCACTTTCACAGTCCCAAAGTGCCATTTTCACAGTAAAAAGGCAAGATTCACTTTTGCTTAGCTTAGTCTGTAACTTGAAAACTATGTACCGTATGGCCCTATAAACTGTGTTGGGATGAAAGCTAGCCACTTTGAGCAATGTGGGAAGTGCTGGGGCAGTTTGGGACAACAGGGCCAAAATGTCACTTTCACAGTCCCAAATTGCCATTTTCACAGTAAAAGGCCTGGTTCACTTTTGCTTAGCTTAGTCTGTAACTTGAAAACTATGTACCGTATGGCCCTATAAACTGTGTTGGGATGAAAGCTAGCCACTTTGAGCAATGTGGGAAGTGCTGGGGCAGTTTGGGACAACAGGGCCAAAATGTCACTTTCACAGTCCCAAAGTGCCATTTTCACAGTAAAAAGGCCT